>NC_088349.1:12385000-12685000 GCF_036884655.1 Musa acuminata AAA Group
ATATCATTATATTAATTATTTATTATAAGTTAACATGCCATATAAATAGATTGTCTATTAACTAAGACTTGATGAGACGAGCTTATATGGTATATTTTTAAAAATATAGAGGTTATTTTAGACACAAAAAATCATAAGGGCTTAAGCAGTCTATGACCAAAACCATGTAAGCTAAAATGGGCCTTAACTATTTTTTAAACTTAAATTATGAATGGGCCTTAACTATTTTTTAAACTTAAATTATGTATCATTAGATTAATGATTTATTGTGAGTCAATATACCATACCAAGTAAAACTCTATCCGTTAACTCAAACTTGATGGAAGAAATTTATATATTATATTTTTGAAAATATAAATATTATTTTAGACATGAGTAAATAATAATGGTTTAAGTTATCTGGATTAAATAAACTATAATTTTTTAAACTTAAAATATATATTATTATATTAATAATTTATTATGAATCAATATGATATATAAGTTGATCTTAACGTTTCTAAATTCAGACTTAAACTATACTTATTTTTTAATATAAAAATTATTTTAAATATGAAGAAATGGATTTAAATGATCCATTATCAAAAATCACATAGCTAAAAATATATCTGGGGGCTAATATATAATTAGCCACGTCAACTACTAGCAAATCTTCGAGGGTGATTCGGTCGGCCATCGTACTGCCTACCCACCTCGATCGCTGCTTGGTTTCATCCGATCGGAGGGGAAAGCGACGGATGGGCGCTCCGGTGGTGTGGTTCCCGATCGTGCCTCTGATCCGCCTGACGGGCGCCGCGGCGGCGACTTTCGTCCTCATCTGGGCCGTGCACTTCCGGGGGGGATTGGCTCTCATCTCCGACAACAAGGATCTCATCTTCAACGTAACTTCCTTACACCTTCTTGCCCTAATTTTAATTGTTACTTTCCTTTGATGCTATTGCAATTACTTTCCCACTTTTTTCTCTTGGATGAGCTCCACAATCCGCTTTGTCTCTTTAGAATCCAGTTCGTTCTCTGACTCGATTGCCCTTTTGTTTTCTTGGGTGAGATCCACAATCGGACTTGTACTGCTTCGTTTGCGCGGTGTTCTTCCTTTCCCGATACTATCTTGATTGATTCCCGTTAATCCGAGTTTGGATGGTGAGATATGCGCAATCAAACGTTAAATGTCCCAAAAGTTTGATATGGAAGAACGTTGATTCATGTGATGATTAATTGCAATGGCAGAATGGCTTTTGATTAATATACTGCATTTGACTATTTAGCGACATGGTTGAGGCAAGTCGAAAATCGTAGCGAACAGAAAAGGATGTGTGAAATGTGTTGTCTTATTGTTTTCCATATGGCAGGTGTTCTCTTTCTTCTTTTGGGTGGGTAGCTCGTCAGAATTGTTAGGGTCGAACTATTTGGGGCACTCCAGGTGTTAATGCAAGCTCTTAACTATGGTTATAGGACGATGGAATCTGAGGTTATGATTACAATTTAAAGGTTTCATAGATTATCTGAAGCTTTGTGATTCTATTCAAAATGATTGGCAACAATGAATTCTGAGCAAGGTGTTAAAGTTCCATATTTGTATTGGGTTACAGTGGCATGTTTCATCCGCTTGTCTCAATAATTGTCGAGATAAGTTGTTCATGGAAAAAGATAGGTGCGTCTCATCTCTTCTCCCTCACCTGCGCTGAGGTGATCTGGATGTCCATCAGATTGTGGAAGGAGTGAGGGATAGGCAACCCACAAAACAAGGGAACACCTAAAGGATGGATGGAATAGAGTCTGGGAATCCTTCACGCCTAAGTCAGCCAAAGGTAGGAGAGTTAGGTGCTGCAACACTTGTAACTTGGAAGCTAATATTGGGAATTTGCTTCCTTTCTCTGCATGGAGGGTCTCCATATCTCTAGGTAAGTGCTTTGTGTGCTGGTGGTTCCTGTGGTCAGATGGTGTTACACCAACAAATTCATTGTGGTTGCCCTTGGTTGCAATTTGGATGTCTATTAGCAGCTGCAGTCACCCATAACCCCCATGTCCCCTATTCAAAGTGTAGTGGGGTTTCGGAATTAAGGTGACATTGCACAAACTTGGCAGGTGGCGCCTGCCCCGGGAAAATGATATGTTGATGCCCTCAGTTATCATCCTAAAACCGACTCTAGGTGAATAGTTTGATAGTCAGTACTTGGTTATGGTGCTCAATACATGGCAGTTGAACATAGGTTTTCAGCACTCAGTTTGGCCACACAGGAGCCACACGTGAATCTTGTCCTCATGGAGGATGGCATGGCCGCCACACTCAGCCACTCCATAGTGTGGACAATCACTATTGGAATAGAACATCATGAACATGTTCTGGTGGGAAATCATGATCGTTACTGCTTCAAAGGCCAATATTAGCAGTTTGTGATCATTAGCATTAGCTAAATGTTATCCTCTTGAATTGTTGTAAAGATTATTATGATAGTTACAAATACTATGACTCCAAACTTTGGTTCTTAATCAGTATTTAAATGATGGTAGTGTGCTACTGCATAGCATCAAAAGTGCTAGTGATTAATTTAACTGTGGTTGAAGATACTAGAATCATAGATCTTTCATCAAGTGAGGATAATAATTGTGATCTCGAAGGGATGTATGAATATTGTTCTCTTTCTCTGTGCATCAGCCTCTATGATTCTGTTCCCACTTTGTTGGCAGCCTATGTGTCAATCTATAGCCATTACTTCAATTACAAAAAGGTGGAAGATAAGGAATTATTCTATTCTTGACAAATAATGATAAATTTGAAAACACCTACATGTCAATTGGTGACTTTGTGATAGGAAACCTACTTTAACAACAGGAGATAATACTGCCAAGTGCCAACTTTATACTCAAATATTTGTGCTAAGTTAACAGGTAGTATCATTTTATTAGAAATTTTGTTAAAAAGGAAAGGATAAAGAATGATTGGATTTGGTATGTTATAGAGGCTCGATATGAGGTTCTGAATAAAATGAAATTAATTTTTTAGGGATATTAAAATTTTAAAAATTACATTAATTGCACTAATACAATGGGGAATACCAAAAAGTTAATTGGTTGGATAGAGTGCAAAAAGAATGTATATAGCATAAGATGGTCATAGGACTGTCTTCAAATGGACAAATGATGGGAACAGATTCAAGTGGGTAGCCCATATCTGATAGTCTTGAGACCCATGGCAATAATGCACAATATCAGACTTCTAAGCACAACATAGACATGGGAATATAATTACATTATAATATCAATACTGCATCCTTACTTGGAGTAAACAGAAAGGACACAGAATTATGGAAATTGATGGCATCAACAAATTTTTATGTAAAGGGAATGGTAATGTTAGTTATCAAGTAGCTATGGCCCTATAGTAGACAAGTAATATATGCAAAATGCATATAAATCAACTGCATATATTGTGGCTGTCTGTATATTTTGGAATACAAAACAACTCTTGAGAATTTAGAATATTTTTCAGCTTCTATTAGAACACCCTGGTATCGGTTTAAATTAGTCATGTCTATCTGAACTTTTACTAGAAAATTTGAAAGAATAACTTTCGATGACTAGGAGGTGATAAAGATTTTACTGCTTTTCACTTTGGGTAGTTGGGCTTTGGTTGGTCCACCACAGATGTTGTTTTGAAGCTTGGGTTAAAGAGGACGAATGAGGCCATTCTTAGCTAATGCTAGAATGCTCTATTTTGACATGTAGTGTGTCAAGTGGATATATTGAGAATCAAAAGAATTTACTTTCTTCATTGCTTTGTATTCAACACAGATGATTTGAGTCTTGAGTTAAAAAGAATGACTGAAGCCATTCTTAGCTAATGCCAGAATGTCTTATTGTGACATGTGGGTTGTCAAGTGGTTATGGTGAGAATTGAAAAGAGTTAGCAGTATTTCCATTGAAACAAAAGCCATGACTTTATATGTGATGAAAGAAGGACCAACTCTACTAAGGAATAGGATGCCCCTTGTACTAGCATTACACGAGTTAAAATGGTTGAACTAATAAAAAATATACATTCCATCCATCAAAAAGATCATTATGTTGAATAAAGCCAGTCTGTGAAAAGATGATTGATTACCTTCTTGAAGCATTGGGGGCCTGTGTAAGAGTGGACCAGATCACAAGATTATATGAAACAAGAGGTGTTTCCTTAATTCTAAATGTACTTGGAAATGACTTTTATCCAAAATAAGCAGCCACAAGTACTTAGCCTAAGACTCCCTGGTTAATTTTTTTATTCATTACGTATGTTCTTGATTGCAAATATGATCACTGACATGTGAACTCTAATGTCCAACTTCATAAATTATGGCACATGCACCCATATGACCAATATATGTCAACCTATTGACTATGTATTTTGATTATTGACTAAAATTATTCGCCTAAAACCCAGCTCCATGACGTGATAAGTGAATCTTTTGGGTTTTGAGGCTTCCAAAAAATTCACTTATTAGACTCATGCTTGCATATGGTAATACAAAAGTAATTTCTGCTTGTCCCACATCTCCTTACTATTTCCATGTTAACACTTGAATGTGTCTTAGTTGAAATCCTGTGTCCATGTTCTTGCAGCACAGGATATAGCAATTAGAGCCAATCGTGTGGTTGTGATTTTTAAGGTAGCTTAATGTTTTCTGTGGGTTAATGATTTGAATGTCAATGGATAGCAAGCATAGATGGGCTGAATTAATGATGTTTTCAGTGTAGGGTCTTGTATGCATTATGTGATGGGTTGGAAAACATCTAATTTAACTTGGATATGGTCTTCACAGTCGAAGTCAGTTTGTCTGATTGAGAAAGATCAGATCAATATCCAAGTGTATATGCAATTTAACTAATTTAAATAAGTTAATTTAACTAAAATAGTTTCGTTTAAGGAGGTATCAGATAAGAGGGAGAACATATCTGACTGAGCATGTCAGGCAAAAAAAGTTACTATATGTCGGAGAAGAAAAATGGTTGGCCATATCAATTTCATATCTCACATTATTCTCTCTAATCATTTGAAATACCATCCTGTATTGACAATGGTGACCATACTGTACATCCCTGATAGCTTATCGAAGTACCAATTGTATTAGAACCCCATCAGCCTCAACATATTAGATAATTTTTAGTATTCTTTCATTGGCCTCTCAAGATGTATCATATTAGAAAAAAAAAAAGATGAATCATATTGTACCAGACCATATCGCTTTAGTAGTATTTTGATACAAGTACTGGTACTAGCCTTAGAACCTTATTCTTTTTCACCTATTTTCTCTTTCTTTTTGTCTTTCCTCCTCTTCTCTCTTGATGCTGCACCTTCCCAGGTCAGAACTTCTTCAGGTTCTCTTTCCAACTGGTAAAAGAAAAAAGTGAAATGAGAAGCAGTTCTTGTTCATTCTCATTTTCAATGATTAATCTATCTGAGAAGATCCTGTTTGTTGCTTCAATAACCCACAATATGAATGTTGCCGGAACTACAAAATAAAATTTCCTTGATAGGTTGTTTACTAAAATCAATTAGCTGATAATCTATTTGATGAAAAAAAATTATATTAAGTTATATTTAGTTAACTATTTCACTTTGATGTTGTTGAGCAAATCATTGTAGGATTGTGGGTTCATTCTTAGAACTATTTGAGACTTTTCCATGAAAAATAAGTTACAGTAGCATCAATTACTCTGCTTTGATACATACATCAACTAAACAATTCAGTTTTTTCTTTTTAGGTGCACCCTGTGTTAATGGTGATTGGCTTTATACTTCTAAATGGTGAAGGTACATGTCTTCTGGCTTTATACCATATGTTGGTTAAGAATTTGCAAGATGGAATCTATCAATGAACGATTTTTTTTTGTCATAGTGATTGTATTTGCTATTTCATTTGCTTATTTATGTATTGAAGATGAACATTCTTCCCTGAATTAAAGTTGTCATTTTTTGATTATTTTTTATTGATTCACATGAGCTTAAATAACAACCACTACAGTTGATCTTTTTATCTACCTATTAGAACTCATTTTCTCAGTCAAGTCTTTCTCCACCGGCTTGAGTAGAAATTGGCACTTCAGGGGTGATATCATATTGAAGCTTGTCATAAGACCTTGTTTCATCACCGATGGGGCATTTTTGTTTGTGAGTACTCTAAAGTCAGTCTGATGCATAGTTCAAGGTATCGCTAAATTCAGATGTGATATAGCCAAACATACCAGTATCATCCATGGTGGATTTGATTGTTTCAGTCTTTTTTTGTCGCATGGCTGGAAACAGTGGGAGACTAGATAGCTGCCTTTAACTTGCAAAAAATTGACTTGAGGTTTGATGCATGGAAGAACACTTTTGTAAACATGGTGATCGATTGAAGTTAGTAATCTCAAAGGAAGCTATTAGATGCCTTGTCTGCAGTCTCTTGGAATACCTGGTTGGCCCACAATAGGGCAATTTTTTATCTGTTGGCAACTTCACAAATCATGCTTATTAATAACATGTTTCAGCATCTTTTTGGATCGAGGCTTATGCTGAATATCGTTCCTATTCCTCCTTGCTATTTCATCAAGTGCATGTATGTTGTATCACTAGGACTTTAGGCGACATCAATTTTTGTTCACTCCTTTCATATTTTCACTTGTTTCTTAAGTTCTCTTTCCTTCGATTGACTCTTGCAGACATCTAGATCCTCTCCCTCCCCAACAGCAGTGGTGCAATTTGAATCGCATGAGAGCAGCAGAGTGATGCCAGTGGCACCAACAATGGGTTGGCATAGATTAGGCAGTCTTTTCTCCTTGTCTACCTTTCCTTTTCTTGTCTTCTCTTCTCATCCTTTTATTCTTTCCTTTTCTCTTTCTTGTGTCAGCAATTTGAATGTTAGGAACCATGACTCTTGACAGTTAAGAGTCACAATTTCTATGCATTTCCATTTCCAAATTACTGGAACCATATATTGATGATGATTATTGCTATTAATGTCCTAAGGGGTGATGGAACCAAAAGCAAATACTTGATGAAAAGAGAATTTGGCCTTGCAGTGCTGGTAGAGTCATAAAGGAACTTGGTGTAGAATCTACTGTGTCAGAAGGGAAAGCAGGAGAATGTGTTGCGATAAAAATAATGGGGAGATTAAAAATCAGAAGCAAGTCGAGTTTCTCAGGTTACCAAACCACACAAACTTGGCACGAAATGGAGTCAATTGTCAAGTCAGGAATTTTCCAGAGCTTGACCATTCCCATTTAAGTCACTTCATTAAATTTGAGTAGACTCACCCAAGTATATCAACTAGACTGAAGAAAATATGGTTTATATTATATATTAGTAGTCTTGAAGTTTAGTGGATTTTCAAATGTCATGTTACAGCATTTATTTGATATTGGCAACCATAATTTGAAGTTGTATATCACTAGAAGCCATTACTGAAGTTTGTGATGGTGATATGTATTTATGTTGCTATTCCTTTTTTTTTATCTCCCTTTTTTCTGCACTCAGTAACATTCGTGGATATATTGCAGCTATATTAGCATACAAGACGATGCCAGGAACCAAGAGCTTCAAAAAGGCAGTGCATCTATCAATTCAGTTCCTTGCTTTATGTTTGGGCTTAATTGGCACATGGGCTGCTTTAAAGTTCCACAATGACAAGGGCATTGATAACTTCTACAGTCTGCACTCATGGTTGGGGCTTGCATGTATCCTGCTATTTTCTATCCAGGTGCTTTATATGTTAATGCTTTCGGAACCTAGCATTTGACCTCGTGAGCATATGGGTTTCTTATCTACCACTTCTACCAAGTGATTTTTAACTTGCTTTGTGTGCAGTGGGGAATGGGGTTTGCTACCTTCTGGTATCCTGGTGGCTCAAGAAGTAGCAGAGCTTTCTTGCTTCCTTGGCATGTATTTTTCGGGGCATACATATATGCTCTTGCCGTGGTTACAGCGATAACTGGCCTCTTGGAAAAGGCTACTTTTCTTCAGGCCAGCAAGACAATATTACGCTACTCAAATGAGGCTTTATTAATCAACTCCTTAGGCATTTTGCTCATTCTTCTTGGGGGGCTTGTTATTCTTGCACTCGTTACGCCAGGAACTGCAAGATCTGATCTACAGAGAGGAAACTCTGAATAGAATTATTCATTTGTGCTGATTATTTTATGGTATTTTCATCTGGAATTGTGCTTGTTCATCATTAGCATGATCTTGTTTTGCATTGAATATGGTAGGCTGAAATATGTTTTTTTTTTTTTAATCTGTGCACTGTATAATCATTTTGCCCTGCTTAACAATTAAATGTATTTTTTTGCTAGTTTGAAAATTTTGGAGTTTGAGGGCAGAAATGCTTGTTTTTCCCTGTATTGTGTGCTTCCTGTCTTACTACACTATTATCATCCATGCCTGGTGTTTCAGTATTTGCACTTGAAACTGAGTCTGTCTTGTGTGTTTGTTCCTCTACACTAAAAATAACTTCTTGGTGACCTAATTTTCCAGAAATGAATAAATCCATCGACTTTTGCTATGAGGCAGGTTGAAGATGAACAACTGAGCATGTGAAATGCATTGATACAAGTGAGTGACCAAAAAAATTCAACTAGTAAGTTTTCATCATCTAGTTTCTAGCTGCCTCTTCATTTGCTCATTGAGACAGTGAGATATGCTTCTGGAATTGGTTATTATTGCTCACCATTTATGTTTACAACTGAGTTCAATTAAACTTTTAAGACCACCCATAAGTAGGACCAGTTCTTTATTAGAAAGGCCATTGAAGCTGCTCATTTAACTTGAAGCTTCTGCTGGGCTCAGATTTGCTCTCACATACATGCATGTCATGATGCAGATGGAGATGTCCTGACGCTCGAAGAAAGCTTACATTATTGTTGAAGCAAGGACAGGCAAGAAGCTGTGAGGTGAGAGACGTTGTGCCCCCATGTCGAGCAATCTGCTGCACCGCCTCATTCGACATTGGAAAGAAATTATTGCGTTGCAGCAGTGCCAGAACAGACTTTATGGTGGAGCATCTGCTGAGCCATGCATCCTACAAACACTAGCAGCTAATGCAACTCCACAGGCAGCAAGCCAAATGCTGAGACATGGGGGCACTGCTCACGTCCTCTTGTCTGTCTCACATGCATGTAGCTTAGTGGGGGCGGCATGTCTTGTTATGTCAGGAGATTGGTTGGCATTCTCTAAAGAGTGAAGGCCTGTGATGGAAGAATACAGCCCAGGCTATATACTCTTAAGGGCTTGTGTTACCTGTCAGACGGCATCTGCCCAGGACTGGTGGCTTCCTTCAAGCAGGCGGGACAGGCACACTGCTCCCAAGTCTGGTATGTGGATCTCAATATTGGTAAGATAGGTTAATGATATCTGTCACATCAATACTAAATCCTCACTAAATGATCGGAGCGATTCTTAGCGATATACAATCAGAATCATGTTAAAGAGACCTCTCTCCTGGTAGGATTCAACTATATCTGTTCCATATTTGATACTCGATAGGAATTGTTATATATGGACATTCGAATACTAGTCACTATTATACTGCAATATAACACCATGAGCTCAGTGCAACTTGGGTGGGTGGGTGAGATCTCTTAAATATACATAAAGCAGTGATGAAGAATCAACCACCAATTTAAACACCTACAAAGCTCAAACTCGAGCAGGATGAAGAATCTAAGACCTAAGGTGGTGAAGATCCTCAAGACCAACTCTAGAAGTGCATTACGGACGACAACACTCATCTACTTGAAGAAGTGAATAGCACTCCTTAACGACGTGATGGCTCTAACCTCTTTCTAGGAGGAAATGAGACTAACATAGATTGAGAGGGGTGAAGGAAACTAAAGGTTGGTCTAACCTAAAAGAGAAAGAAGAGAAGTTGGTGGAAGACAACTTAGACCTTCAAGTAGAGGGTTTGGGTGAAAAATTCTAAAGGCCAAAGGCCTAGAAGACTTGAGAGTTCAAAGGTATTATGAATTATGACAAGAGAATGAGGCTTAAATACCCCTTTTATAAGGTTTGAGCACTGTTTGACCTTCATCGCCGAACCCTTGGGTTTGCTCAATGTTTCAACTGATGGGTGATATAGAAGCCCCTAATTAGTAACAAAAGATCGAATGTCAGACTCATGATTTCCTTTGTTGCCTAACGATTTGACAGATGGGTGGCATGAAAGTCCTTTGATTGGCTAGATATGAACAGACATTAGGCCGTGATTTAAATTGTCAGAAATCAAATCAAATCAAATCACAATTGAAATAACTTAAAGGTGATTATAACGTCAAAAAAATATATAAAATTAAATGACACGATCAAAACTATGTCTAGATTGACATAATCAAATTAAGTCATGAAGCCTCTTCTATATCCTAAAGTGATTGAATCCAACCATCGAGCATCCTTTTAACTCCTAATGCTATTAAGCTCGACCATGAAACATCTCATACCCAACTAAGAAGCATCATTTTTCTGACCAAACTCAACTAGGAAGCATCCTCTATCTTTTCGCATTATTAAATCAAATTATTCTTGATACAATCGAACCTAGCCATGATCAAATTAGATGACACGACCAAATCTATATCTCTTGATTGACATGATCAAATCAAGTCATGAAGCCTCCTCTATATCCTAAAGTGATTGAATCCAACTATGATGCATCCTTTTAACTCCTAATACTATTAAGCTCGATTATGAAATATCCCTTATCTCTTGACCCAACTAGGAAACATTCTTTTTCTTCTAATGTGACCGAACCCAAGCTAGGAAGTATCCTCTCTCTTAATACTATTGAACCAAATTACTCTTGACATAATTAAACCAACCAGGATATAGTAAAACACATCACATATATCTCTTAATCGAATATAAGTATAAAGCATCTTTTATCCATGGACTAGGCAAGTCTAATTACGAAGCATTCTCAACTTCCATCATGAAGCATTTTGTGTCACTTGACACAATCGAATCTAACTGTGAAGCATATCTCACTCCCTTTAACGTAATTAAATTATCTATTAAATTTATGTCTCGACACTCTCTATATACTAAAAGTTGAGACAATGTAGAGGATGTGTATGGATGATAGGGGATCTAACATGTGAACATCTGAATGTTATATTACTATCAATTCAACACCAAACTCAGACGTTCCATCAGCCTGATATGTCAGCCAAACACCTCATGTGATTAGCATGACAAACGACAACATTAATCATAATGCTCAAACATTCGATTGACTTTTTACATCCGAGTAATATTTGATAATTTCATATAATTATTTCCACTATAAAATGCGACATAAAAAGCAACTAATTGTAGATAACAACTAATGCCTTGTTATAATTTTTCTAGATTAGAATAATATTTTAAAAAATTATTACATCAAATGATGTTTATGACACTCACCCATTGACTCAAAGCTACGACCTACTATTTGTAAAGCAATACACTAACCAAAAAAAAAAAAAAAAAACTCTGAATTGTAATATTAATATTCATCTTATGCGTATGATGACTTTATGTATAAGTCTATATAAAATACCGAGTCAAGCGAGCAAAACTCTAATAAATAAGGACTTGCAATATCCATAAATTAAAGCTGCGTAAGCTATACTTTCATGTGTCAGATCGGGCTTTGAATCGAAACAGTCACATGATTTCAATAGCAGGGCCACAGGATCGTTCTGCCCAACCCACTTGCATGCTAAAGGTAATTGATGAGGGCGGCGCCCAACATGCTGTTCATGGGGACCTTTCATCCCACATTGTGGCTTCCTTGATACGCTTGATAAGATCTGTTGACTGTTTCTTTCACCGACTCTTTGGTTTCAATACCTCTTGTATATATATATATATATATATATATATTCCTCCAAAGTTGATGGTTTTTGTATTTACTCCTCTAATCTAAGCTAAAACATATATATCCCTACAAAACTGAAAAAAACTTAAATATCATCATATCATTGTGTTTATTCTAATAAACACAATGTGAATTTTGTGTTTATCTCTGTAAATTTAAGTTGTCAATGATATTATAGGGATACTAAGTGGTTTTAAACTTTAGTATTTTCTAAATTTTATTGGTAATCATGGCTGCCAATGGGAATGGCATATACAAACAAAAGATCTCAAACTACGTAAATGCGAACTCCACAAAATTTTGAAGGAACAATGGGATGGGCTGGAAAGCGAGTTGGATTTCTAAGTGACGATGACAGTCAACAAGGATCGACGAAGAAGATAAAGGAAGGGAGAGAGAGAGAGAGAGAGAGGGAAGGCGGAGCCGAATGTTTGAGTGGTGTTCGACGCTCGTCGCTATCGAAAGCCCTACCCGACCTCACGACGAGGCTAGGAAAAGCGAGCGAGAAAAGTGAAGAGCAAACAACAAGATCCATCAACTTTGACTCCTCTTTTGATTCAGTTCTTGGAACCAGCCACCACGAGGCGACCACTCTTAGCCCTTCTCCTCATCAACATGTTTAAGAACAACGCATGTTTTCGTTTCATGCATGTTCAGAAGAAGAGAGAGAGAGAGAGAGAGAAAGCTACTACTACATGCTCAAAAGAGTTTTCTTGTGATCAGATTAGTTCTCTCTCCCTCTCTCTCTCTCTCTCTCTCTCTCGTGTTTATGTCAAGAAAGATAGTGGATGTTCACAAGAAACTACTGTGAACAAGATGATGCTCTCTCTATCTGATTTATGCATCTTTCTGCTGTGTTTCCTACTGCTTATTTGGCTCTTATGGGTGTTCCTATGTGAGAAAATGCCTTGTGAAAACAGCCAGGGCACATGGGTTGTGTCTTTGAGGCTTTCAATCAACCATCTCACTTTTAGCCACCTCAAAAAGTGCTATATGCAATAGCTGATCAGAAGTTAGTACATTAAAGATGCCGGCTTGGTTGTTCATGGACTTCACAATACCAATTATTGGACGGACATCAAAAAGTGAAGGGGACTTGCATGATCAAACACATCTCTGTTTCTATGATGTTCTGACTTTTCATAAGGACCTATGTTTCAAAATCAAAAGATGCTGATTATAAATCTGAAAGATTTGACTGCTATTTCCAAAGGGGATCTAATATATACCTTAACATTTATTTCCTCTCATGAACAAGTCGGTCTAAGCCCACTTGACATGTGAATAAAAACCACCGAGTGTGTGGTATAAGCCCAAATGAAGAATGAATATTACTTTAAGAAAGAGAGACAAATATAAGATTTGAATTCATCATCTACTTTAATACTATCTTAAAGATTTTGAATTGAGTGACCACTAATTTTAAGAACTTAAAGGGTAAAACAATAATAATAATACGACTCAATATATACTTCAACAATTTATCGAATTGAGAAGAATAACTGTTACCTGTATGTGATGTATCCTTCCTTGAGTTGGAGCTGGATTGATGTAAGGTAACCCTCCATGTTCCTCTTCAGTTGAGCAGTCCCAATCACCTCCAAGTTGCTGCAGTAACTATAATAATTACATTTACTTGAATACTCATTCCGAGTTTTAGCAAGTGGTATGGTTACCTTGACTCAAGTGGTCCATCACCAAAGGTGTCATCACTTCTGGTCCATGTCGAGCATGGAGTAAATGCAGCTGAAAAGCATATGAGAGAAGGCAAATATGAAGAGAACCCTTCACTGACATGTGTTTATATTGCTATGTTGAGTTATGCAACCTTGGAGAAGAGTGCCTGCCAAATGATACCTTCATTAATTTCAGTATGGTACCATTAGCCTCTGTATGATAAACTTTAAACATATACATGTTCATAACAAAAGCATTTTAGGAAGATATGTCTTTGAGAATAATAGGACAAACATTGAATAGTGTGAATGGTTGGAAAAGTAACTAAAGGATGGGCTCCTCCTCACTAGAGGTTGTGAGAGGACAGATGGATTGTTAGTGTGGTACATGTTTCAGTTTGGAAAATTTTCATTCTTGGTATCTGGAGGATCAAGAATATAATGACTGATTTTGATATTAATCTAAATCAACTTATTGTAATTCTCTAGTTTTTTTTTTTTTTACAACTGTTGAACAGATCTATAACATTTTCTGTTGTCATATTCAACTGATATATTGTGATTTAAATAAAATCGGAAGTTATCGATCCTAAAATCTTCTTCTCATCATTATCATCATCACCACCACCACCAATCAACCATAACATAACTTAAAATCAGATACTTGTAGCAGGTATATTGAACAAAAAAAAAACCTAAAGTCAATATCAATGGAGGTTTATGCTAGATAAGTTGCTTATTATGTCCAATTCATTCGCTGATCATATAATGTTAGTATGATACTTGCAGATGTTGTAGATGAAATTCTTACAGATGTGATCAGATAATATCAGTTGAGGGAACATTCCAAGCTTGAGCTTGAGAATAATAAATTCTTAAAGATGTTTAATCTCACGGTCTGCATGAAACTTTGATAGTCCAGTTTATCAAGCTCCTTAAAAATGACTCAGTTTTAGTCTCATAGAGTTCTTCCCTCCTCTAAGGTGTATCTGTAAGCCTAAGCTATTGAGTCAAGCTATAATTACAAAGGTAGTCTTTCAGTACCAGTTAGGTCTAATATCACTTGGAGAAATTAGGTCTTGCTAGGAAGATAGAAATGGGCACATCTACAAGAGTAGTGCCACCTGATCTAAAATTCCAATCTATTAATTCAAGAGCTCTCATATATCACTTCAACAAATACACAGTTCCTCCATGTGAGACTATTCATCACATGTGAATACCCAATGGCGCCTTCCTAACGCTGACAAAAGTGTACTAGGAGTTGAGAATTTGTCAACACTTTCAGTGACATTTTGTATTTCCAAAACACAAGAAGCTCAGAGTCCACTGAAGGTCTCAGCTGTAACCTGTAAGATGTTAATGGCCTCAATGGCCACAGGCTGTTCTATCGAATATCTATGCAGGTGATTGATTGCAAGCGGATCACTTTCATAAGGCATATAAAGCACTTGCATGAGATTTGTCATGTCAAATGATCGAGTCATGGTAACTGTTCATTTGGGCACAAACATAAAAGCATAATCCAAAAAGCGACTCAGGTAGATATTTGAGTGCAAGAAGAGGTCTATAAAAATGAATCAAACAACTTCAAATGAAATCTCACCATTGAAACATGTAAATCTCGTTCCTTCAGCATGAGAAACATGAACAGAGCTGGAATTCATGTAGATGCCACAGTTTGGTACAAGTCTGGTTGCTTTCTGCTGAAAAATATCTCAAACATAATCTGAAAGGAGAATAACAATTATCGAGGCTTTTGACATGAACTCGATGCATGTATAAATCATGGATCTTGTGTATACAACTTATCTCATACCTGTGACTTTGTCCAGAGTGTAAAGAAGTACCAGTCCTTTTTGACAAGCATAAATCGAGCAGGTTGTTCCTCATTGCGACGTATGGATCCCTCAGATGCTTGGCATATCAAACACAGGATGCATGCTGCACCCTCATCCAATCTCACTTTTCATCTCCAACACAAGATAGGAGCAATCCCAGCTCAGCAGTGCTCTGCTTGTCATCTTCCAGGCTTCCTTTGTGGGGCATATATAAATACCCGCCAGGGAGGGCAGATGTACAGCAATAGTTAACACGCACTCGAAGACATCCTAGACTTTCTACTACTGAAATCTCACTTCCCCTGCTTTCCCTTCCCTCACTTCTTGGGAGAAGAGAGAAAGAGAGTCACCACCAATCAACTTCAGCTTCAAAGACAACCATCTCCAAGCAAATTTATCCGTGTGCAGCTCTCTTCGCCCCCATTTTTGTTCTGCCATCATCAACATGATTAACATCACTAGCTAGGCAGAGTAGTGGCGGCGGCGGCAGCAAAGAAGTGATAGTGAGCGAGAGATTGACGTGAGAAGGGCTGAAAGCTTGAGAGATGATCTCGTGGCACGACCTGTACACGGTGCTAGCGGCGGTGGTGCCGCTGTACGTGGCGATGATACTGGCGTACGGGTCGGTGCGGTGGTGGGGCATCTTCACGCCGGACCAGTGCTCCGGCATCAACCGCTTCGTGGCCATCTTCGCGGTGCCCCTCCTCTCCTTCCACTTCATCTCCACCAACGACCCCTACGCCATGAACCTCCGGTTCGTCGCCGCTGACACGTTGCAGAAGCTGCTCGTCCTCGGGGCTCTCGCCGCCTGGTCGAACCTGCTCCCACACCGCCGCCCGCTCCCCGGCGGCGCCGCCCCTCTCGACTGGTCCATCACGGTCTTCTCCTTGTCCACTCTCCCTAACACGCTGGTGATGGGCATCCCCCTCCTCATCGCCATGTACGGGCCCTACTCCGGCTCCCTCATGGTCCAGATCGTCGTCCTCCAGTGCATCATCTGGTACACCCTCATGCTCTTCCTCTTCGAGTTCCGCGCCGCCCGCCTCCTCATTGCCGACCAGTTCCCCGACACCGCCGCCTCGATTGTCTCCTTCCGGATCGACCCCGATGTCGTCTCGCTCGACGCCGGCGCCACCGAGGCTGCCGCCGAGGTCAGCGGCGACGGCAAGATCCACGTCACGGTTCGCAAGTCGACGTCGTCGAGGAGGTCGGCGATGATGACCCCCCGCCCCTCCAACCTCACCGGCGCCGAGATCTATTCCCTCAGCTCCTCCAGGAACCCCACCCCGAGGGGGTCCAACTTCAACCACGCCGAGTTCTTCGCTATGGTCGGCGGGGGCGCACCCGCCCCAACCTTCCGCCCCTCGAGCTTCGGGGCCGCCGACATCTACTCCCTCCAATCCTCTCGCGGCCCCACCCCGCGTCCCTCCAACTTCGACGACGAACCCCATCGCCACCTCCACCATCCGCCGCCGGAGATTTCTGCCGCGGGGAAGAAGCCCTATCCCCAACCCAACCACCAGCATCACCACAACCGAGCAGGTGCCGCAACGGCAACGGCGACGGGGGCGGCGGCGGACGCAAAGGAGCTACACATGTTCGTGTGGAGCTCGAGCGCGTCACCGGTGTCGGAGGTGGCCGGCCTCCACGCTTTCGGCGGTCAGGACCTCTCCGCGTCGGACCTCGGCGGCCGCGCCGATCACGGAGCGAAGGAGATCCGGATGCTTCTGCCCGCCGAACTACCCCTCAACGGCCCCACCACCAAAGGTTTAGTTACTAACATATTATTATCCCTAACACCAATTAATACCCGTTTTCTTAAGCCTTAATCCCGCCCATAATCCCAACTAATCTCGATTTAAATGCGAGCGGTTTACAGCAGCCGGTGAGGATTACCGCGCGGAGGAGTTCAGCTTCGGAGACGGGAGGAGGGGAGCGGAGGACGGACGTGAGGAGAAGGAGGTGATCACACCTGAGGTGCTGCAGAAGCTGGAGCCGAAGGTCGTCGGAGGCCAAGGAGAAGAGAGGCCAGGCGGGGCCGTCCACCACCAGATGCCGCCCGCCAGCGTAATGACCCGCCTCATCCTCATCATGGTGTGGCGCAAGCTGATTCGCAACCCCAACACCTACTCCAGCCTCATCGGCCTCATCTGGTCCCTCGTCGCCTTCCGGTTAGCGTCAATACCACCACCTTCTGAGCGCCTTTACAGTACGCCATCGGTAGACAATGATAGCAGGACGCAGTGCTTGAAATATCGACCTGGTAATGAACTGTCTAATTTTGGGGTGCAGATGGCACGTTGCTATGCCGAAGATCGTAGAGAAGTCCATCTCTATACTCTCCGATGCTGGCCTCGGGATGGCCATGTTTAGCTTAGGTGAGTTATATCCACGGCTTGCTCAGCAAAAACTGGCTGTATCCGATGCTAATGTTTCTGAACTGGCAGGGCTGTTCATGGCGCTGCAGCCGCGGATAATAGCGTGCGGGAACACGGCGGCGGCGTTCGCGATGGCGGTACGGTTCCTCACCGGGCCAGCGGTGATGGCCGCTGCGTCCATCGCCGTCGGGCTGCGCGGGACCCTCCTCCACGTGGCAATCGTTCAGGTTACTGCTCCGCTCTCGTGTTCTCTTCCATCTTCGGCATTGCCACTAGCTGTTCGGCCGTCCGATTTGACGGGATGGGAATGGAACGAACAGGGCTCGGTGTCAGTCATGTCACCACTGCCGTCTGATCTCTTCTGACACTGCGATCTCGTCGCTTGTCTATTCTCCTTGTACGATCAATGATCGTGTGCACACACGTCCGCATGCTGTGTTGCTTGGACCACAGGGGGAAGACTCACATGCCATGTTCTTGTTTGTGTGTGTTTTAGGCGGCACTTCCGCAAGGCATCGTGCCCTTCGTGTTCGCCAAGGAGTACAACGTCCACCCTGCCATCCTTAGCACGGCGTAAGCAGAAGACAAGCGAACAGTAACAAGAAGCAGTCGGTCTTTGTGAATTCACTGAGCATATCTCCTAACTTGCAGGGTTATATTCGGAATGCTGATTGCTCTTCCCATCACTCTGGTCTACTACATCCTACTCGGACTGTGACGGGCTTCTTCCACGGCGATCCCCCCACGGCTCAGCTTTGCGCGTCCATGCAAGGGAAAAAGAGTGACCTGCCCGCCCGTGTCCGACTCGACTGGCACGGAAACAACGCAGCCACGTGAAGAGTATTAGTTCGTGGATAAGTAAACTCTCTCCGAGCTGCAGTGGCGTTGAATGTTATTAGCTCTATTCCAGAGGAAGAAAGCAGAACAAGGCTTCGTAGTAAAGGAACTGAGAAATGTTTTCTCCATTAGCTTTCGATTTTAGCTTGGCTTTCTGTGTTATTACTACAGTTGTAGTCATCGAGACAAGTAAGTGTCTGCTTTCGGATGCAAAAAGGTTTTGTTTGGCAAATGACTCGAAGCATCTTTTGCGTGGAACATATACCATCTTTTTGAACGGGCAGCAAAGCTGCAAAAGCCCTCAGTATCGTCCTGCTCCTCTGTCTTGTATCGAATTCTAACGGGAAGCATCTGTCGGCCCACCAGATCACGACACGTCCCGTCGCGGTGTCGGGGTTGAGGCCATCGATCGGGATGCCAGCAGCACCGCGAGCTCATCTTCGGGGCGGACTGAGCTCAGCTTGAATGCTGCCAGTCCGATGCAGGCGGTGGGACGCATGGTGATCGGGGTGCAGGCGTTGATGGATGCTGGTCCACCACGAGAGCGAAGGCATCGTGTGCCTCCCGGTGGTCCAGAGGCACGGCCATGAGCGTGTGTGGGAGCTCCTAATCCTGCCGGGAACAGGGCCGTGTGCTGCACTAGTGTGTCGTGTGTGGAAACTCAACAGCCCACTCCTGCTCCGTAGACCAATCAAACCGAGCAGTGGGCGCGGTGGTCGATTATGAAGAAAGAGATGGTGAACATGGGGAGTCCATGTGTTGGTGCATGGAATGGGACTGTCTTCTTCCCGGTGGTCTCATTTGACAGTGGCTAGAACTGCCTTTACTTCCTATATCTGCATTGTAGCTGCTCCATCAAACAATATCATCTGATGATGATGCCAAAAACAACTTGTTGAAACCTTCGCCTGTCGTGCTAAGACGACGGATTTCACATGGCAAAGAAGCTATCGAACGAGGACAAGAGGCGGAAAGCTGAGAGACAGAAAATGGAGGGCCATAGTAAGGAGTCGTGCATGGACGTCACTTCACTTTCTCAAGCCCCACGCCGCACTTCCACGCCCTCCCATCACCGATCAAGTCACCCCCGGAGCAGCATAATGCTACCGGCAACATTCTCCCATCACGCAGCACGAAGCGGCATGTAAGCTCCTTCTTCAGACATGGTTGTGGGGAGCAGCAGAGTCTACCGTCTTCGTGTAGAGCGTGGGTTGGGGATTGGGCTTCATGAGAATAATTGCCGGGAAGCGTGGCTTGGTGTTGCCCGCCCAACCCGCTACATCTTCCAGGAGCGTGCGTTGTGGGATTGGAGGGGAACACACGCAGTGGCGCGGGGTCTGCAATCAAGGGATTCGCTGCAGGTACAGGTGTCACTCCTTGAATACCTATCTGAATCTAAACCCAAATCCAAACCCAATTAAAGAATCTTGAACTCTAACTATAGTTCTTCAGCTAACATCAGTGAAGAAAAAACACAATCAAAGATGTTTATGTTGAATTTTTTTTTTTTTTCCCTGAATACAACTATGAGAAAATCTTTCAATGATTTGGAGAAAGTTCATCATTCCTTTTTATCTACAAGTTTATTAATTTGAGCATGTCTCTCTCTGAATAGGAACTTTGGGTTATTCTGTCTTAACAACAACTGCTTGGATATAACCAGACAATGTCTCTCTCTCTCTCTCTCTACAAGAAAAAACTCCCATCACAGAAGGTTAATGTCAATTATTGCCTACTACAACAGTACATATAACATCATTAATTACAATGGTCCAGGCAGATGCAGCAACAATGAAAACTACTTGTATGTCAACTAGTTGATGACTGAGAAAGATGGGTTATGTGGGGTTGGGGGACCAACATACACACCTAGATACATGCTCCTTGTTCATGTTAATGGGTTGCATGGATCCTTTCTCTCTCACTCCTAGTTGCAAACATCAATCTTTAAGTTGCTAGTCAACCATAATTAGCCCAACTTGCATAAGAACTCTTATGACACACATATATATATTATAGGGGGATTCTTGCTGTCATATACCAACAATCTTCTGGTGATACAATTTGATCTAGTATATATTTGTTTAAACATATCACAAAATATATGTTTTTATAGTACTCAAAATGATATTACAAATGTGTATGAGTCACACAACAAATGTAATTTGATGGAGTGTATATATATCTAAGGAAGGTGGACTTGATTCTCAAGTCTGGTAGTTTCTCCTAAACAACACCATAAGCATTTTTTATCGACGAAAATATTTTTGTCGCGATCGTATTGCTGCACAATAATAATTTTCTTAACTATGATCAGTTTAAACATAATCTTGAGCTCAAGTTCAGATGATAACTTGTCATTGGTGAAAACATCCTGTGCTAGTAGGACTGGTTAGGCTCAAAACACTTCTCTTGATTCCTTGTTCATGTTGCCAGAGAACAAAAAATAGAGAAGCATATCACCATCATTCTTGCTATCCTGTAAGCAAATTGTTCATGGAGTAGCTCAATTCAGGCAATCTCATCTGTTTGCTCCTGAGAGAGAAAAGATGTTTTCGACGGCGGCAGCGACAGTCTGCGACCGACTTCTTCCTAACGGATGGCCGATCAGGACGAAGAAGCCGATCGCATTCCCGACGACAACAGGATGGATCCAACAGGAGCCAATAAGATGGAGAAGAGAAGAGAAGAGAGGCTTGCAGCTGCAAGTGTGGTTGCAGATGGCACAGCAATGGATTGGGTGGGTCCAGGCTTGGTAGGTCTCTCCATGCTGAGCCCATGTGAGAAATGGGTCCAATTTGGTGTGGCCCAAAGCCAGCTTTTGAGATGACATTATTGAGGAAGACTTGTCCTTTTTGACCTCTGTTTTGTGGCCATGCATTTAGAGGCTTCCTCTTTGGTGAGCTGGTGCTGATGTTGATGCAAGTGGCAAAGTTTGCAGCTCTTGGTCTTGATGTTGGTTTAAGGATCTCTCCATGGATAAGATAACAAGGATATGGAGCAAGAGAGGAAAAGCTGTGATGAGCTTTTCACATACTTTTAGACAAAGGCAGGCTTCTAATCATTGGTGTCTTCATCTAGCATTAGGTTTGAACTGTTCATGAATCAAAACACTTGTATTTTCCATTGGTCCCATTACAATTTAATACAATTTTGGTGTGTATTGAAGCAATTTATGTTGATGTTTTTTTTATGCGATGCGATATTATTAGGGGTTATTTTTAGCTATGAAAAAGGGTTGACATTCAAGAAAAAACAAATGGATTAGTCTATGTAAAAAGATCATTAAGTTTTATTGAAATAATTTTGATAAGTTATAATTAGGATATTACGACTTATTATTGTTATAGAATAAAATAGCATTCAACCAATATGCATCTTTCGAGAAAAAGATTATAAAGATAAAACCTAATTTTCTTTCTATGATTTAAACAAAAAATTATCAAAAAAATCATGTGCATGTAAAAATGACATTGGATTCACTATAGCACTTTGATTCTTTCTTTAATTCCAGAAAATTGTAGGTTCCATGACAATCATCCGACGACAAAGCCATCAAAAAGAGATTCATTTGGTTCATTGTTCCAAGCATCGCACCTTTTTGACTCTAATGATTGTCCTTATGATCTCTCTTTTGATTTGTGAATCATGTCTTTAAGCTTCCAATGAGTCAAAGAAGAAAGGGACATGAATGGCCATGGTGTTCCAAACCAGATGATTGATTTACTCTTTTTTTTCTTTCTTTTTTTTTCTGTGGTTTGAGTGCCATCAATTTGCAGGACATTGGCATCACAATCACCCATTTTGGTATGTGGTTTTCTGCTTGGATCATATTGAGATGATTGATTTGATGGTACATGAAAATGGATCAAAGCATATCAAGCCCAACTTATTAGCTGTAGTCATTCAAAGAATCTATATTTAGCTATCATCGTCATCGTCATCATCATCATCATCGTTATCCTTCTAACTTCAATGTTGAAGGGATTAATCGAACATAATTTCGATAATAATTTTATGAAAATTTTACGTCTCAAAATTATCTATACCGAAAATCTTCTCGCCCAACATGATTCTCTCTAGTAAGTGTTTTTTCGGAAATGAATCAAATCAGATTAGTATGCTTCTTTCCTTGATGAAAAAAAAGTTTAAGTTAAAAATTAAATTTTAATTAGATTGGCCAACTTGGATTAGAGAATTGAATTTGGAGAACTATTTACAAAGTGGCAGAAGTAGCATGAATTAGTGTCAAACCATGCAAATGGATATGCCAAAACACATGCTAATGCTTGTGATTATGATAAATGGTAGTTCAAGCACTTACATTAAATTATCCTTTGAATCAAAACAGCAGAGTTCTGGCCCTTTTCTAATAGGTTAAACTTTTAGTATGACTAGTAATCCAATCCAATAATTCATTATGGTATCAGAATCCATGGAACTGTCTCTATTTCATTAAATCCAAATCAAGCACAGTAAGAGAAACCTAATATGGACTGAATAAATAACCCATGATGCTATCTTTTCCTTTTATTTTCTACCACCATTACAATATTCTCTTCCATCAAAAACTATAGATGACAAACAAAAAAACAGGAAGCAACTCTTTTGATTAATAAATTAAGTACATTGATTTTTTTTTCTTTCTAATATTCATCTTGAAGCATACTCATGCAACATATTAAAATGAGCAAAGAAGCTAAGGCCCATCTAAGTAGCATCTCTATTGCTGACACAAAATTGTAGCCTTTCCTTGAATCCTCACTAAAGATCTTCTTCACAATGTCAAGTAGTTTGGCCCATTTTGGTGTGTGGAAGCCATTCCATGCCTTGCTGCCACCATGTCCCAATGACATCTCATACTTAAGCTGAGGCCTTACTGATCATAAGAGCACTCATACAACATACTTTGGGAGAGAAAGATGAGCAAGAAGACAGAGACAAGAACTCCAAAATTAAAACCCAATTCAATTTATAAAAACAAGATGATAGTCAGAGTCACTCTTAAAAGTTAAAAGGTTACTATTTCAAATTTAGGCTCTTTTGGCAGTAAATTGATAAAGAAAAACAACAAAATGCTGACAGAAATTGAGGCTGCTCAAACCTCTAAGAATGATTAATATTTAAGATAACATCTTTTTAAACTACTTTGAGATGTTTGGTAAGGATTCAAACACAAAAATGAGTGGAAACAACTGTTAATTTCATATTTGTATATGTAGGCATTTTTGCTAGATTATCACTAACTGCAAATGTGAATCTGGGCAAGGGAAGATTGGTATACAGAAAGGGAAGATAAAAAAAAAAAAAAAAAAAAAAAACGTCAGTATAGTGGATTTATCGTTTATTATATCTTGATGTCATGTGATGGCTTTCATAATTAATTTGACGTCAATGATCAACTAAGTGATACTTTAGAATCATGATTATATTTAGAGAGAGCTAACATATTTAAATTAATAATAATTTAAAAATAGAGATCAATAAAAATAAATTTAAATATATTTATAATACAGAAAAATTGAGTGTTATGAATGTTTTGGATGGTTTATTTATTCTCTACAAATAAGATGTTGATGTGTGAGAGATAAATATCGTAAAGAATCAAGTACTTAGTATGAGATCTAGGATTACAATGATATAATTTGAGTGATTTACTAGTGAAAAGTGAGGTTTCTTTAACATTTTAAATATTCATCTTTAAGAATAGATTTGTACTTATTTTTTAGATAGAAAAAAGTTTTAAAATGTGAATATACTTAAGAAATTATTTGATCTCTATGGAATTATTATATATGATGATAATATCATTCATATAAACCAATGCATATATAATATATCTTTTTTATTATCGTAGAAATAAAAAGGTGTTAGACTTAAGGTTGACGAAGCTGACTGACATAAAAAATGAGCCAAGTTAAGTATATCAAGCTTTTAGAACTTGACGAAGTTCATAAATAGCTTTTCGTAGTTTACAAATATAGTTTTAAATTTGAAGGTATATGAAGTCAAGGGGTTATTGCATAAGAACATCTTTAGTTAAGGTCTCCTACAAGAAAGTATTGTTAATATTTAGTTAATGTATATGCCAGTCTTAAGTGACAGCCAAACTCAAGATGAGTCAGATTATCGTCAGTTTAGCAACTGGACTAAAGGTCTCTATGAAATCAATACTAAGTCGTTGGTGAAACTATT
Source organism: Musa acuminata AAA Group (assembly GCF_036884655.1). Lineage (NCBI taxonomy): Eukaryota > Viridiplantae > Streptophyta > Magnoliopsida > Zingiberales > Musaceae > Musa > Musa acuminata. Next base: position 12,409,792 of record NC_088349.1, read on the forward strand.
TAGCCATTAGATATACTTTATATTTGGCAATGGATCCATCTGAGTTCTACTTAATTCGAAAGATCTACTTATATCAAATAATATTTTGTGTGAGATGAAATAGTATAAGAGTCCATATGGTATTATGGAGTAAGATATTATATTCTTCACATATGATATTACACTAGTGTAAAGATTTTTTAGGTTTGAGTGATGATTATGAGTTTAATAAGCTTAAGTAAAAAGCTTGTGACAGTATAAAAATCAAGAATTTAACATGATTTGAAGATGTCATTTTTGGAGCATGTGGTCATGTCTAAGCTTAGTAGTATTATTGATTTGTATTAAAGATATAAGAATTGATGAAGAGTTAGTAACATATACCTAATCAGGATGATGCACTTTGGTATCACTTGGACATGGAAGGGACAAAAACATCATTTATGATGCTAAGGGCATTGCTTCATCGAGCATTACAGAGTTGTTGAGAAATCTTGGGGGCGACATCAGATGTACAGCGGAAGAACAGAAAAACAAAATCCCCAATTCCCAAAGAGATGTTCGTCGTCGTGCGAAGATTGGTGCGCAAAATCCGCGTAACTAAAAAAACTACGTATAGAGTAGATTGTGTTACCTAGGGAGATCGTATATCCCTGTTTCCTTACAGACCTTTAGGAGACGATGAAGGAGGTCAAGCGTCCTCCTCTCTAGCGGTGATCCACATAGCAAAGCTGCAACGACACTCCTCAAAACTCCAAGCCTGCTCTGAGGTGGAGAGGGGAAGGAGAATATGAGAGGCAAGCAAAGGCTCTAGCCTATGAGGCTCTGAATCCCTCCTATTTATAGAGGTCCCCTGTCAAACCCTAATGGATCCTCCCCTAGTTGGTATTAGATCTGCATCCAATAACCCAAGCCTTTTAGATTAGTGAATTTCTATCCAATAATCTCTCATGAGCTCTTATTAGATCTTGTCAATGAGATCCAATAATTCAGGGGCTTATTAGATATCCAATAAGACAAGGGCTCCGTTGGATATCTCATATCCGAACCTCTACTCATCGCAATGCCTACCATATGTGTGTGACCCTCTAGGCCCAATATCGAGCTGGTCGTGAGTCATACCTATCAAAACTCCTTCTAACTCAGTGAATTATTATCTCTGTAATAATTCACTCGACTCATCGACTACGGATGTACTAGGCCACTACGTCGTAGTCCCTAGACGATACAGGGGAATCCAATCTATTGGACCTGTCTGTCCTCAGTTACCGTATACCTATAGTCCCTCATCCATCTAATATCCCAGAGACCGTATATCGAGCATGGTACTATCAGACCCATACGGTTTCTACTCGAGTCTCGCTCTAATCGGATTCTCCCAGAGAACTCTTTTTCTCTCAACCCCAATGACCCTGGCCAGGGATTTGTCTGAGCAAGAACACATGGGATATTCCTCTCATGACGTCGAGAGTGGATGATCCTCTATCGACACTTAGTGGCCATCGTAAGGTCGACTACCACTCCCAATGATCAACTGTACTAGATCTGGGATAGCCAAACCTATAAGTCTGGTATCAAAGAGTGGAGCACTCATATAGGACATCCTTGGTGTCTCAAGTCTAAGGACCAGATATACCACTAGGACTACGGAATCGCTGTCTGACAATAAGGCATCATCAACTATCCAGCATTCCGTAAGCGAATCAATCAGTGAACTCATTCTCCAATGAGCACCTGTACTGTATCCCTAGTGTCCCTACACGAGCAGCTATGAGACCAGCTGCATCCATCATATGGACGGGTATACAGCACACCAGTCTGTCCGGTTATCACGATGTCCCTCTCGAGTAACCTCTGACCGGGATTATTTAGGATATGTGTTTAAAGGTGAATCGATCTTATTTTCGTGATATCATCACGATCCGATTCTCATTGCATAAATCCAAAGACATCACAATATATATGTGCATATATTCAATAGTTATAAAGTGATATATGCCAAAATATAATAAGCAAACAGATTCTATATCAAGTCACTTGTGTCATCACTCACGTGATTGGCTCGTTGGGCACCTATGACTAGCAAGAGTGAGTTGGTAGAGAGATAGATTAAGAAGTTGTCGAGGGGGTGAGGTATTATTAAACTATAGTAATAAGGGAGTATATACCTATTGAAGAATTACTAGTTGATATGATGAGAGGTAGGCTTTAGGGGGTTTGAGGTATACTCATATGAACCCATTGATGGAGAGATGGATTAAGAAGTTATCGAGGGGCACCTATGACTAGCAACAGTGAGTTGGTGGAGAGATAGATTAAGAAGTTGTCGAGGGGGTGAGGTATTATTAAACTATAGTAATAAGGGAGTATATACCTATTGAAGAATTACTAGTTGATATGATGAGAGGTAGGCTTTAGGGGGTTTGAGGTATACTCATATGAACCCATTGATGGATGGTATTGTTGAAAGAGCAAGATTTTAGAAGGAAAATATAGACTCAACAAAAATAATTTGACATGAAATAAAAATATTTCGAGTTTAAGGATCATAGCACCGAAAAGTATTATGTTGAAGGGTGTACCTAATAAAGATGCAAGGTTTGGAGTTAACTTATATAAAGCATAAGAGCGTAGTTAGGGATAACATAAACATCCAAATACTTTGAGTTTTTAAAGGTTTGAGATTTTATGAAATAACTTTTCAAATAATGATTAGTGTTGTAAGACTATGGTAAGCATACAGTTAATGAGATAGGCTATAGTTTGAAAGACTAATGACCAAAATGTTAGCAGCATAGAGACTTATGTAAGAAGATAAGACCAGTTTCAACTATATGTTGGTACTTTCATTTGACAAAGCTAATTAGTTGAAATATGCATGGTAGTGACTTGAAATATTATATATCATATGATAGAGGCAAGTTGTTAGAGTTTGGTATTCATCTCCTCTATTTACTGTAAACTATTTTAATGGTAGAATGGAGGAAGTTCTCGACCATCTTTCTAAAATGAGTAAAGATTATATTAACTTTAGATTTATATTTGAGATGATATAGCTATGTATATTTAGTAAAATAATATATCAAAATGATATAAAATTTAAAATTGTCAAAGGAAGTGGTTGGGGTAAGGCCTCAGACATCGGTATAGATAATTTCAAGTAGTTTAAAGTAAGATATGGAAGATGTTTCAAAAGATTATCTATGTTTTTTATTACTAAGGAAGACATTACAATGAGTTATAATTTTACTTGATTTGAAAGTTAAGAGTAACGAGAAATTAGCTATTGTTAAATGAAGGATGACAGATAATCAAAACGACTATGCCACACATCAATTGAAGCAACAACTGAAGCAAGAGTGGTTGGATAGGTGATTTATGAAGATGATAGTCACTGGTAGATATCATTTTGATTCTGGTCTTAAACCAAAGATGTCTCGTGCTCAAATTCTTTACAAGAAACAAGTTATGAAAGAATACAATAGAGGTGTTATGTTATTTATGGGATTGAGAAATAAAAATAAGTTTTCTTTTAATGTGAGGTGTTTACAAAACATCAACGAGTGTAAAAGTATTTGTGTGTAAATTAAGTATTGTAGAACCAGTATAAGTAATATGGATTATGTTATCGCCACCAATGATAATGTATTCATTGCCTCTAATGTCATCGTGGATAGATAGATTTTGTAAATTAGAAGTGTGATATGATGAGAAGTATTAGAATCAATAATCTAATTTCCTAGATGAGCAGTCGAAGTAGTCATAATGTTTGCTTCAGGCCAATTGGGTATAGTAGTATACTTAGGTCAAGATTGATAAACTTTTATTGTATTTTTAATTTTGTCACCGGCCGGTACCTAACTTTTTGTTGATTGGTATTGTTAGCATATGCCAAAACTAATAATAGTTATAATTAACATTATCATCTTAGTTATTTGGATTGAAGTTACTATTATGATTGGAGAGTTGATAGTGTAATAGAGAAGGACGAGTCTTAGTTATTCGATCCTTTATTAAAACTCTTAATGCTTTGATTGCTTTTTCTTTTATATTTTTTATTAAATTAAGTTATGATAGTTGGTCACATCATCTTCTCTTCTTGTTTCACATATATTTATGATTAATTAACTTATCATATAGTTTTTCAAATAGCATTAGTGAGTCGCATGCATGAACTATTGTGTGTTCCTTTTATTCATCTTCTAGGCCATTGAGAGTATAAATAATAACTTTTTTATCAATTAGGGGATGATCTATAAAGTTAAATCATCTATGATAACTTTTAATTTTATATATAATCAATAATAATACTTTTCTTTTGTGTTATTTACTTCAAAGTAGATAAAAGAACTAACATGCGAGTGTGAGAGCAATCGACGAAGGTAGTTTGTAAAGTGAACAATACTTCTATTAGAGTATTGTATGAAGAGATTGGGCTTGAATAACTTATAGAATAAGATGATATTGTCATAATCATAACTTATAATCAGGTGGACAACTAAGAGAGCCATAGATTTAGCCTAATAGATCATATCGATTGCATTTGGATAGTTTAAAGAGAATCAAAGTTTCTGTATTAACAAATATAAGTCTTGTAAATTGAGATTAACTATTATTTTTTGAGAAAATAATAATTGAAGCATAAGTTATAGTTATATAAGAGGAAGACATGCTAAGAAGATATTGTAATCTACTAAGAAAAAATTTGGACTCAACTAATGATTTGATATATGATGGTGATCTGATCTATTATTGGAGAAGATTAAATTTGAGATGTGCATAAGGGAGAAATTGATAGGGAGAGCGGTGTTGCTGAAGGATTGCTATTTAAGGAGGTGTTTTTGATCCAAGGAGGAAGAAGATTCGATGATGCATAGATATAAGAATTAGGAGAAAGCCCTTCTTTTGACAACAGCGGAGGGCAGTGGCAATGATGGAGTCACAGGAGAGAATATTGCATATCTATGGTGGTAATAGTAATGAATAGAATTGGGACAAAGAAAATTATAGATGTATGCTGAATATTATAGATTTAGGATGAAGACCATTGAGCAAAGTAATCAACGACAATGATCGATGTTTTGCAATAGGGAGAAGAGAACGATTGCCAAGCTGACAATGACACTGGAGCAGATCAACAAAGAAGAGAAATCACTATCGTTAGGGCAACAAGGAAGAGGAGGCCTTGCTTGAATCAAGAAAGTCTTAAAACCTATGTGAATGAGGTTGTCGATCATCGACAGTGACAACAAAGTAGAAAGGGCAAGTTGTAGATCACGATCGATGGAGATGATGAATCAGATCGAGTAGCATCGTTAGTAGTAACAAGTGAAGGAGAGCGCATGAACAAAGGAGTATCTGGTTGGTTTAACTAACAATCCACATATCTATGATTTACATCAAAGGAGGCGTTTGAGGACACCGACAAAGTCGACAATGATGTTCATGGCCGATAATAAAGTTGATGATCGGATGTGGCATTGATCGGTGGTACTAGCGAGGGTGAGACGCCTATAACTATAAGAGAAGTTGCAATGGCAACGATAATAAGAGCAATAATAATGAAGAGTTGTAGTGAATAGAGTGATGGGGTGAATAGAACTTATCAGCAGTAAGAAAGATAAGGGAGAAGGTGCCCTCGAGAAATTCCGATGCAGGAGGATTTTTTTTTTGTTTTTACTTGAAGATGATTATGATATCATAAAGAATTGAGAAACTTGTTTTATTCATTAAGATAATTTATATTTATATAGATGTTGAAAAAAAAAAATTCTCAATTATATACTTAAATTATACAATCAAATTATATATTTAAATTTATGATTAATCCTTAATTATAAATTGATTAGGGAGGTAAGAAATAGAAAGCTATCGTTTCATGTTTATCTCATGATCTTCTTTTTATCACATTCATGGCGAGCGCCGTTACCCCGTCCGCTGCAACCAAGTGTTCCTGAGCTGCACATGGACGGCTTCTCCGAAACATTTGGCTCTCGCGAGGCAGAAGTGAGTGCAAAATCCCAGCGACGACTTCACGCGGGTGGTGTCGAGGATGTAGCACGCCGTGGAGTCCATGCCGCGCCCTTGCACTACCAGCCCCCACGTCCTGCGGGCGCCACCGGCCACGCCACAGTTTGCCGTGGCCTCATCTGCCTCCGCCCCGCTCTCCCCCTCCTCCTGTTCGAGCACCTCCACCAGGATGACCGCGTCAGGGGTGCGGCTCTCCCGGTCCCACCTCTTCTTGATCCGCGGCCAGCTCTCCCGCAATGCCGCTTCGCTCTTCAGTCGCACGCCGGGCGCGCCGCCGCTGGAGAAGATGCGCATGAGAAAGGGCTCTTCCCCTACGTTCCGGACTATCTGCACAACAATGCAATTGAGGTCAGCAAAAGCCAAGCAAACAAGGAAGAAAGATTGCAGAAGGGAGCAGATGCGATCTCTACCTCCCCGATGGATTCCGTCATCCACTGGTCCACCTGTTCGGGTGTCACGGGCTCCCTCCGTTGCTCCTTAGGAAAAGAACGCTCCAGGCAGGCAGAGGAGGAGGAGATCCCCTTCGTCCCGCTGTGTCCCGCCGCTTGGGCGGCCCTCAGGCTAGCTTTTGCACCCATCGTCCTCCTCCCCCATGGCGCGAGATGGCAGCTCGAAGCGCCGCCTTGCTTCTCCCTAACCTGAAGGAGTTCCCTGGCCGGCCCTGCCGCACGCAGCTCCAAGGCACAAGATGAAGATGCCATCGATCGAGCTGGATCGATAGTCGTCGCCCTCCGCCTCCTCGCTCCTTCTTTTATGGCTGCTGATGTGGTATTACGGCCGGAGGAAGGTGGAGGGGAAGGAGGGACGAGGGCAGGAGCAGTCAAACTGTCACCGCGTCCGTCTTCTCTTCCCCCACGCTTTGTGCCTTTTCCACGTGCTATCCCATGTGGCCACCATGCCCTGATCGGCTGCGGGAATCGAGTTGCACTTGCCGTCCGAACCGTCGCGTTTACTACTGACGTGGGTTATTCTCATTGGAAGATTATGCTGTATCAAGTTCAAAAGTCAAATTCGGATCCACGGTGCGTGGGCGACTCCGTCACACGTTTTAGGCACACGGCAACGACTCGGAGACGATTCCTCGAGGACCGCCGAGGTGGTCCTCTCGGAGTCGAGGCACGGCAAGGCTGAGCTGAATCGACATCACTCTCGGTGCTCGATCGAGACGACGATGAATGCTTAAGAACAGATAGAGGATCGCCCGTTCATGGGATCCCCCGAAGGAGGCCACCGGAAAGTTGCCCTTCTCACACGACTACCATCATCTCATCTTCCTTCCAAGTTCAACCGGCCAAGAAAGCACATGGATTGTGCATTGCATCTGCCACAGATACGGTTTCAGTCGGAAGCACATGTTGCATGAGAAACGTGCTTCCGCAACAACAGCATTTAAAGCTTCGAGGCTTCTTGGGGTCATCAAACACAGCCCAAGTTATAGTTTCATTCATGGCACACGAATCGCAGTAAACAGTGTTTTTATTCCTCGTGTAACACTTGGTTCCGCACACCATGTGATTCACAAGAAGTGTTAGATTCATTTGGGTATGCATCAGCATGCATTTGTCATCTAAATCTTATCGACCTTGAAATCTCTTATGTGCAACAGTTCAAAAACCTGGGTTTGAAGAACAACCATAGCAAATTGGGGTGGTAAGGTGATGGCATCAGATATCTTACACATCAGGTCAAAACATACAAGGCTAATTGGCAGTCGCATCTCTTGATCTAAACTGAGATAACTCTGCAAGAAACAGTCAAAACTTGATGCATATAACAACTCCGTTAATAGGTTCACTGTCAATACATGAAAGAGGTAGTAAGAGCCTGCTTGTATCCACATCTCTGAAACCAAAAATTTAGAGTTGAGCAGAACAAGATCAAGATCTTGCTTCCTTGAGTTCATTGTCCTGACTCATGAGTTTGTATATGATCAGTTTAGCTCATGTTGCTTGGGAAACTCCAGCTTTGGACAGTGTTGGCAGTCTTCTGATCCGACGATTCGAGCCGGGCTGCTAGTGTAGCCAACTGACCTTTCACGCTTAGATCGATAACATGAGACCCATCGCTGCAGTAGCTGATGACAAACCCTGCAATTAACGATGGATCAACGATGTTTTCCAGCCTCAACTTTCTGAATCCTGTCAGCTTCTGCATCTTCCTAGTGATGAGATCCATCTGTTGGTCATCCAGCTCCACAGCAGATGAAACAGAGATGACAAGAACATCACTTGGCTTGAAGGAGCCTCGATCAGACTCTTTGCTGCCAACATCTTCTGTCTCACAGAACTCCTCATTCTCCACAAAGGCATGCATGAAACTTGGATTGAAGGGCTGGAATTTCATGCTGCACACTGATATCTTGCATTTCTCTGCATTCTCAGATTGGTTTTCAAGCTGGAGTAGATGAGGCAGGTTGCGAATGCTGCTGGTGAATCCATCTAGTATGTCAATGTGTCGATCAGTCCGAAATCCAACATCAGATGCACCACGAACAGAGGAAGCTTTCTTCATGGAGCTCGATCGGTATGCCTTCAGGGTGGAAGTCTTACGCAATGGCAGGGCCATTTGAACATTTTGACAGGCATCTTGTGCGGCAGAACCTTTAAGGGGGAATGCCGGTTGTCCATTTGGACTGATGGACTGGTTTAAGATGCTCATCTGCAGCCGAATGCTTAATCTATCAACCTACTGTTCAACACAAACAACACAACATCCAGCTAAAATGCTCCATGTCTCAAATCTCAATGACTAGCAATTGAAATGCATGATGAGCACTAAATTCCTTCCAAAGGAGCGTAATGGGAGACATCCGAACCTTTTGCAGTACGTAATACATGCCATTTGAAACTAGAAACCAGTCTCAGCATGAAACTGTTTTGAATGAAGAGAAGGGTTAACATATCTAAGTAAACTTACACCAGCTTAACAACAAGTGATTCATACCGAAACAAGTAGTAATGCAACTTTTCCTTGCTCTAAAACCTCAGAAGAAACTAATTCCAGCTTAGCCTACTCCCTGATAACAGGATAATGCCTTCTTAAGATGATCAAAGCCAATAACTACAGGGCTAAAAGGAAGAGAGACAGAACGAGCTAAACCTCTGCATCATGTTAATGCTTTAAGATTACGAGTAGCCTATCTGCTCCAACAGTGAAGCTAATGAATTCGCGTATCATGCACTAATAATATATCCCCATCGTCTTCCTTAATGCACAACTAATCAAACAAAGATTGCTGGGACTGCACTGCATAAAACTAAGCAGGGAAAGAGAGGAACCTGTAAGAGGAAGCTGCCCGGGCGGAGTGGAAGGAAACAAGGAGATGAATGGGTAGAAGTTGGAGAGAGAGAGAGACACTACTGACGGGCTTAAATGGTAAAGGGAGGTGGAGAAGCTGCGCACGCTCACAGCCGCAGAAGCCCCATCTCCAACCCCCGCTTCCACGGCCACTCGCTGCGCGTCCTCGGGCCCCGCGTCCCCATCTTATCTCTTACCCGAGCCGTCGGACGCTTATGGACAAGACCATTCTTTATATCACACGTTGCGCATAGATGGCCAACGGTCAGAAATGATGTTTTATAAGCTCGTTTATCGAGTATTGTTTATTGTTATTAATTGGTTTAACAGTTTTATTTGCTTACTATATGACTAATAATTGTTTTATCCCTTTATTATGATTAAATTTTTTTTATCTATTTCTCGAAATTTCATATGCTTAGTTAAGATCCGATTAACATGTGACATATGTTTGTTTATGAACTAATATATATATATATATATATATATATCATAATCATAATCATAATGATATATATATTTTTTTATATATCACACATTTAAACATGGCCCTGCAATTCTTAATTAACCCAAACAAGATTGAATCTTTCATGAAAGAATTAAATTAAATCAGATTGCAAATATCAAGATATTCTAAGCAGGTAGCACAAACATAAATATAAATTGGAGGAATTGTAAGTTTATTTTGTTTTCTTTTCTAGAATGACACTTGAAACTTTTCATGAAACTTTTGACTGCAACAAAGCCAAGCAGACTTCTCCCAAAAGAGGAGCTTGAGCGGAACTCCAGACCCCAAAAGAAGAACCTCGCCCGCTAATAGAGAAATCGGTGCCTGAGCGTCTAAGACTTGCTAAAGCTGGTGGCGATGGGGATGACTATAACCAGTATGATCAGGAGGAGCAGGATGATGCCGATGCAGAGCCACTTGCGGCTGCTCCTCTGGTACTCCTTGGCGCACTTGAGCTCCCTGGTGCCGTCCTTGACGTAGTGGGCGGCGCTGGCGACGTGGTGCTCGATGTCGTCCATCTGCTCCCCCTGGGCCTCCACGATCACCGCCATGTCCAGGAACACCTGGTGCAGCTCCAGCAGGCTGCGCTCCACCTCCTTGGCCGCGTCGTGCCGGTCCTGGATCTCGTGTACCGTGGCCAGCACCTTCCCTCGCCCGTGCTCCAGCATCGCCTTCTTCACCATCCCCTCGCTCTCCCCGTTGGCGATGATCCGCTCGATAACCTCCTCCTCGGGGGCCTCCCCCGTCACCGTGAAATAGCGCCGCTCCACCGTCTCCCTGTACTCCGCCATCATCCGCTGCCGCAGCGCCTGGAACTCCATCATCAGCTCCTTGAGCTTTATCCGCAGCCCGTTGGTGACCGCGGTCCGGGTCCGGTCGACGGGAGTGCCCTCGCGGCAGCCAGACAGCCGCCGGTTGGCCGCGTTGGACCGGTCCATGGCCTCGAGCCGGCCGCGGATACCACGGGCCGTCTTGAGCACCCGCACGATGTCGGCATTGATGCGATCGCGGAGGCCGCGGAGAGCCTCCGGCTGGTGGAGGGACTTGCTCTCCTCGTTGGCAGCCTGGAGCCGAGCGAGCAGGTCTCGGATGGCGGCCATCTCCTCCTTGACGAGCCCGGCCTCCTCGAAGAAGTGCCGGAGGTGACCGGCGGCGTCACCGGCGGCCATCTCAATCGCGACGTCGTCGGCGGCGCCGGACTCCAGGTCCTTGAGGGCCTCTTTCTTGAGGTCGGCGTAGCTGTAGAAGGATTTGGTCATCAGGTCGTTCATCTTTCTGTCGAGCTCTTCTTTCACCGAGAGAAAGGAGACGGAGGAAGCAGAGCGAGGAAAGAGAGAGAAGAGGAGTGCGCTGTGCCCCTCTGTCGAGGTCGAGGCTGTTAAAACAGCGATCGATTCCCAACGGTCACAAGCGAGCTGTGGGCTTCCAACGGCTATAGTTTTTGAATCCCGAAGGAGCGCGCGGGGTTCAAATAACGGCATGCCCAACCTAACGGTCACTTCAGAGTGTGACATGTCATATCCTCTTCCCATCCGGAGATGTTCGCGGAGGAGGAAGAAGACGAAGCCGGCAGAGCAGCAGCTGGGCATCCCTCATCAATGGTGTGGATGAGGAATGGAAAAATGAGACTCCCTCCCTGATGATGATGGTAGGTATCTCTATTTCTCCCTTCTTTCCCGTCTCTCTCTGATGCCCAAGGCGCCATCCATCGTTCTTTTCTTCCTTTTCGCTTCGTCTGGTATCAAGTTCATGTCCTCGCCGTCTGTAATGGCTGACCGGCAAACCTTCCCTTTTTCATATACAAGATCGATCTGGTTCGGAGTAGCCAATCGAACAGTTCGAGTTGGACGCTCCTGATGGATTCCTTGACCACATGGTGATTTTCCTGAGAAAGGGAATTCTTTAATGCTAGATCAGAACTCGAGAACTCAAAACATCGGAGATCTTTGGACAAACGTTCCTCTCCTGTAGAAATTGTAGTGAAACTAATGGAACGGGTGATTAGGTTAATCTGATGGAATATGAGAAGACTATATGTGCTTCAACCCTAATCGGGGAACAATCTTGAATTAACACAAAAACCAGTAGAAAGCTTCTTGGAAAGAAACAAATAATTGGTCCTTGGTAGATTGCGTTGATTCAAGAAGATTGTTTTGAATCAGCACGAATTCTTGAATTCAAGATTTTGTACCTTGTGTTACATTCAGTAGAGGAAATAATTATAAGCACTCAAATTTCTTACTACTGTTTTGTCTTACTTGTTCTCCTCTTCATCATACATAATTGGACCTTGATGTTTTGTATTGAATAAGGCAATTGAAATGTGGCCTCTAATTCAGACTTAATTCTTAAAACATCTCCAATCTTTATCCCCTTCAAAATGGATCTTACAGTTTCAAAGGAATCTTGAACTTTTGAGCAATAGTCTCAGTTCTGCCAACTATTTAGACTTGATGTTGCTTTTCGGCTTGGCTACATTTAGAGTGCAAGAAGATCAAAAACCTAATGTGAGCTGATTTCCTGGTAATTTCTCCCAAACAGTAGTGGGTTTTGAAGGTTCTCCTAAAATTAGACAAAAACCCCACATGGGCCTTGGAGACAGAACTAACCTGTTGCTTTTGTGCTTTGACTACATAGTAAAGGATGCTATGTCTCATTACCATACATACACAAAGGCTAGAACCCAAAATTTAAATGAATGATAAGGCTTTGGCGTTACTAATTGAAAATTCAATGATATATCCTCGGATAAAAAATTGGCTACATTTAATATCATCAAACGTTCAAAAAGCTTAGAGACCAGAAATCCCCTTTTGCATGTTCATCCAACCGGCACAAAGTGAATGATGAAAAAGAAGATTGTGCTGTAAAATATGATGTGGGCCATTACATTATAGAATTCACCATTACTGATTTTGAAACAGTAAGATTGAAGAGCAGAATCATTCTAGTAAGATTATTTCCTCTCTGAATGTAATCTAAGGTACGAGTTTTTTTTTCTAAGGGCTGTTAATTGATTATTCTAGTTGTGCATTAAGAGATAAAAAAAGTATGAATAGTCTCTGTTTCATCTGCTAGTGCTTGATCCTCCTGAAATGACTACAATGTCAATTGCTCTTGTTTTGCATTCAATATTCCTCGATATAAGGTTGGTCATGATTGCATTATTGCTGCAAGCAGTTAAATCTTCTGGTTGAGGAACAACTAGAGTACACATGTGTTATTTGTAAGAATCAGATTCTTTTGTATGGCTTCAAGCTGTCTGTTGTGCAACAAATACCTGAGAAAACATACTTAGACAATCTGATCATGAATGAGAGAAATTGCGCAAATGAAGGGCTCATATCATGAAAGAATCACATGCAAGTGAAGTCAGAATTATGTTGTCTCCTTCTCCTCAAGTATCATGAAAATAAACACTATTCAATTAACTTGATTGGGTGATAGTATGTTTATGTCACTCGAGAGTCTAAATTAGAAGGTTAAACTGTAGCAGCTGAGTGCCATTTTTATTTACATCAAAAAATTTGGAAAATATCTTTGTACATCAGGTCCTGAGACTTTCATCTGAAGATATGTTGTTTCTTGTTGATTTAGTTCTCAAGCATCCTATTTATTCTTCACGACAGTTTTATTCTTCAATTATAAAGGAAGATTCTCCCTTTAAACTTTACTTCCACTAGCTTCCAACCTGTAAGAATGATGCACCATGAAGTTAGAGAATATATTCCCTTCTATAAGCTCACTTCTGCGGGCTCATTTTGTGATCTTAAGTAGCCATGGTTAGCAATCTCTTCGTACTGATGATGAAAGCCCTCCATACTCGCTGGGAGACTGGATTGCATAATAGTTTTTTGCTTGCCTCGTCTGTCTTAATTGCCATTCTTCTGTCATTATTTTGTCCACTTTTCTCAAAAATCCTTGCCTTCTTCTTTCCTCTTCTGATTTCTACCTCAGTATGTTCCATGGCAGTGTACCTATTTATTTTGTCAGGTAAAGAGGCAGCCAAAGAAGTCTTCTTCAGCAATGGAGAAAATTCTGCGCCTCCAGTGATCAAGGTTTATGATGAAATAAATTGCGGTGTATATAACAACAAAATTAGAGTGGCCTGTTTCTTCTTCAAGTCAGATATTGGATGGTCTAACAGTTTGCCAGGGGAAGACGGCGAGCCGATCAACTTTGCAGGGAAATTACAGGCAGGAAATGGTACTGGTGCTTTCGATGAGGGTGTTGAATTGCTCAAGGTAGATAACATAGCTGAAGGAGTGTGGAACTACTACCTTGGAAGATCTTCAAAATGGCACTACTACCAGAAGAGTTTGATGTATGAGATAGCACAGTAGGTACTTTCATTTCCGTATGTTTCTGCCAATAATTGGAACATTATTGCTGCTAATAACTTGTCAACCATCCAAAAATTAGATCTCATTTTTCACTTCAATGACATGTACCAAGTGATGTGTCTGTATGGTTCTTCTGAAATCTCAGGTAGCTTGACTTACCATGTATTGTATCGACATTAAATTGATTGCTTGAATCACAAAGCACTAATTTATGAGTCGATGAACAGAGCTAAGAATAGTTGCTGTGATTGTTGTCAGCCATCTAATAGATGGCTTTTCCTGGGAGATTCTTGTTGTCTATTAAGGCTTGAAATTATGAAACTTTTGTTTTTGTAATTATTATAATATTATAAAATTTTAGGAAAGAGTTATAAAAAATAATATAAGGCCTGAAACAAATGAATGTATCTAAAAATTAATTTAGTTTTATGTTTGGAAGCTATTTATTTATTAAGATAATTAATAAAAAGTATACGGAGAAAAATTTTAATTTATGATTTTTATTGACTTAGAGAAAATATATCATAGAGTTTTTAGAGATTTATTATGGTGTATTTTAGAAAAAAAAATATATCCACTAATTATATTAATATTATTAAATATATATATATATATATAATAATATAATTGTTAGTGTTAGAACTATAGATGGTATATCTAGTAAGTTTCTTATTAGCATAGGATTACACTAAGGATCAACATTAAATTTCTATTTTTTAAAATTAATACTGAATTAACTTATTAGTCATCCTTTCTAGTATGCCATTTACTAATGGTATCATCTTAATTGATGAAAGCTTAACTATAATTAATTATAACTTAAGTTATGTACACAAGCCTTACAAACTAAATATTTTAGATTAAATATGACTAAGACTAAATATATAAAATATAATTTTAAAGATTCTATGAATAGATTAGAAAATATAATTAAATTAAATAAACAAGAAGTCACTCCAAGTAAAAGCTTTATGTATCTTAGGTATCTTATATCAATTATTCTACTAGAGAGATCAATAAATATATTATTCATAGAATAAGAATAGAATTGTTAAAATAGCAAGGGTGTCGAGAGTATTGGCATTAAAATAAAATTTTGAATATGAGACACTTTGAATTTGAGTATTAGCATCATCAAATTTGAATTTGAGTATTGGCATTATCGAATACTTTTTCAAATTAAAAAAATTTTTTGAGTAGTGGCATTAAGAAAAAATATTTATAATTTTTTTATTATCGAGATGAAAATATTGAGATGGATGCGTGGAGCTACTAGGAAAAATAGAAAAAGAAATATCATTATTTATGAACAACTAAATATCATTTTTGTAAAGAATAAGATTAGAAAAAAAATTTAATATAATAAGCATGTACTAAGAAGACCTTTTGATCCAATAGTCAAAATAGATAAAATAATTAATATTGATGATACGAGAAAAAAATAGAATGACGTAAATAGATTTAAATAGAAATTATAAATAAAATTTAAGTAATATGAAATTAATTAAACATATGATTTTTATAAATTTTAATGATGATAAAAAAAATTATATAATCGATTTGACTTATGATATAATAATAATAATAATAATAATAATAATAATAATAATTATTATTATTATTATTATTATTATTGTTCGATAATGATGTCAACACCCCTTCTTATCAGAAACTTTAAACTGCTGCTGGTGATTTGAACCGAAGAATTGACTGCCCCAATCACACTGCAGCTTTGTACATGAATTAAATAATGGAGCTGACAATTATTAAGGCTTGAAGCATCTGATTCAACAAGAGCATCATCTTTTCTGCAAGGATTCTCTTGTACTTTAGCTTTTAAGCCATGAACAGATTGTTTACAGTAAATTCTCCCACAAGACTCCGTTTGGTAGACCCAAGCATTTGTTCTACAAGATCATGTTGGTGGGTGCTCTACCTTTTCATTCCCTACCCACTGGTTTACAGCCTATATAGCATGACTCTTGCAAAGTAATCAATCATTGTGTTGGTGGCTCGAATGACAAGGAAGTCATCAATGAGCACTATTCTTTAGTTCTGTATTCAACATATATGTGTGCTTAATGGCCTAAAAGAAAATAAAATAAATAAAAGATTCACTTATTGATGGAATTATTCTACTACTTATATAAAGTTTATACCAAAGGTAAATATTTTTATTCATCTTTACTGTCTTTTTATAGTATACTGAAAAAGAAAATATAAAAGGTTCTTCAAAGGTACCTTTTTTTTTTTTGGCCAACACTCAATGATTAATTCATCTTTAAAAAATATACTACTAATTCATACATATGTAAGAAAAATTGAGGGTTAGTCTTGTCTCCGTGACATTTTATAGAATTCATGGCATTCAGTAGAAAAAAAAAGGTAAATACTTCAAATTTTTTCGATAAATGGCCCTAATCTTTAATATAATAATATACAAAAATTAATAATGTATGCTATATGATAAATTTTTAGATATTAAGCCTTAATTTTTTAAAAAATAATAGTTAAATTTTTTTATCATCGTAGTCTTTAGACTTCAAAAATTTATATTGAAATACATATGGTTATAAAAGTAAAATATATAAGTCTATTTATCTTAACGTCATCGATTTTATCGATAGAAATATAAAAACAATAAAAAATAATAATTTTAATATTCTAATTGGTAGTGGTGGACGACGTCGATGGTGACGAACAACCGTATCGGTGGGGGCCGTGGATGATTACTATGGATGTGAAGAGTAATGATAAAATATGAAGACCACTCTACATCAGCGTTAACACTAACATAATTACCAAATGATCCTTTCACTACTCTGCATCAATATTGGTGGTCTTTCATCGTTTGACAAGTATGTCGGAGTTAACGCAAATGTAGAGTGGCCCTCAGCAACCACCCATAACCCCTAGTGGCATCATCATTTGTTACCAATAACTAAAATATTAAAATTATTATTTTTATTATTTTTATGTTTTCATCAATAAAATTGATGGTATTAAGATAAATAAATCTAGATATTTTACTTTCATAATTATGAAGATTTTAATATAATTTTTTTAAATCTAAGATCAAGATTCAACTGGAATAATGTATAATTAGCTCGAAAATTTGACCCCTTTTATATAACAATTTATATAATAATACGTAAACTAATTTTTGTGGCGGACAAGTATTCATACTTCCCGGCGGCGAGAAGAGTTCAACATGTTCGCTGGGAGGAAACTTCTGCTCCTAAGAAAGAAGCCCCCGCCGGTGAGAAAGAGGATCTGGATGCCGTGCTCTCGGGGCCGAAGCTAAAGCCTACCGAGAACCCACTTTTGTCGTTCGTGATGATCATCATCGCTGAGAACCCTAAGAGCCGGTTCTGCATATACTGCGGGATCATGCCGGAGTGTCACGAACGACAAGGCTGTAATGCTCTTCAAGGATGGACGGAGATGAGCGGACGGAGAATGGCTCGCCTATGGTGAGTTCCAAGTCCGCCTCGAGTAGTTTGAGAATACCAGGTGATCTTCTAAGATCTCTTGTTCGAATATTCGCAATGCCCTAATTTTGATTTATTATTAATCCATTTGTCTACATTTCATATTAAAATGCTCGGGGACGAGTTCTCAATTACGTTAGGGTTTTGCATAATGCTCCTTTCTTGTTTCTGTTGCACAAAGGACTAGTAATTAATTCTGGAATGATGCTTCTTAGATCGTTCTTAGTTGATGGGAAGGAAATAGGAAGTATCTGATTTCATTTCGATGGGGACTCTCATTGGACCCTCATATCCTTTCCTTGGCTATATGGAATTTTGAGGTATTGATTGAGCAGAATAAAAACAATGGAGAACTGCCTTGTCCTTGTAGATCAGCCAGCCATAATCCCAGAAGACCATGAAAATTGGATCAAGAAGCGAAGAAAAACAATGCAAGCGGTATCCAAATCTCTCTACAAATTTGAAGGTCTCAATCAGCAATAACATGATAAAATCCATAGACAGTTTCATGAATGATAAATGTCCATGATCTGCATGATTAAGGGCCTAGCCCATACTCACCTAGGCCACAGGACAATACAGAATATTTTATGCAAAATAAAGGTCTCTTGATGATGCCAAAGAAATGGTTTTGTTGTATTATACAAGACCTAATCCTGGTTTAACTTCTTACACTAATATATGGGAGGTCAGAGGTTTACTGTTTCGTGATACAGTTCCAATCATGAAAACACAACACCATACATGTAACTTCTGTGTCCATTACAAATCCTCAATATAATTCCTCCAACACTTTAGGTAACTGTTTTATGGTTTATGGCTTTAAGCAATACCAAAATACCTTAAGATAATTATATATATGAGCCTCAACCTCATTTTACATGACATTGATGACTTGCCTTATGCTTATTGTCTTAAAGCCTTCTATACTATGGGATGAACCCATGTATGGAGTTGAGCTCTACTTAACTTTGTGATTTCCGTAACTGGTGTTCATTAATAAGACTAGTTATTCTTAATATAGAATCATTTAAGCCGAGGACTTACAACAACAATAGGTCTGACCATCTGAGATCATATGGTGATCAGCCATCACAGATCATAGAACTAAATGTATTGTGTAGATTTAAAATTGACAGGGATATGTAAACAAAAAAGAACTGAAACACTGGGTGATGAAGCAAATGCAAACATATTTGGCACAACCTTATTAAGTTCTAGTCTAAACCATTCAAGAAAAGAGTCAGTATGTGGAACATATTGATGAGCAATACTGACACACTTTGCAACATTTGAAAAGAGAGATTGTTACAAGTCTGGTAATATCAACAAATAGGCTTAATAAACTTAGTGTTAGGTGTTGAGAGATTAATATATCTGTCATTAAATAACCAAAACAGCAGACATGAGTAAAGAAGCAAGCCAAAGGAACACCATCTATTTCAAACATCAAGAGCTAAACAAAACTAATTTTAAGATGGATATTGTGGAGAATGCAAATGCAATGATGAAGTAGACAAGCACAGATCTAATTGCAAAATGACAATTTAGTCAACCATAGCATAAGAAAAGGATTATCTTGATTTTGGAAGAGCACTATATGACAGGAGTTTGGTAACAGAGTTGCATTTTCATGTAACATTCAGGAAAATGAAGATTATAGTAAATAATCATAGAGCAAACGTGAGCCGTGGTGCCCAAAGAAGCAAATCTATGCAGGCAAAAGTTGGTGCCACTTAGTCGACAGACCATCCATCTCTCCGGATCACAGCAAAATCAATCTGGGGTAAGCAAGTTAAAAGTCTAACTTCTAACTTCCTTTCTGTCATATCATTTTCTGCTCAATCAACACCTAAAAATTCCATATAGTCATGGACAGGATATGAGGGTCCAATGACAATCCCCATTGAAATGAAATCAGATGCTTGCTATTTCCTTCCCATCAACTAAGAATGATCTCAGATCATGGACATTTATCATTCATGAAACAGTCTATGGATTTTATCATGTTATTGCTGATTGGGACCTTTAACTTTGTAGAGAGATTTGGATACTGCTGACATTGTTTTTCTTCTCTTCTTGATCCAATTTTCATGGTCTTCTGGGATTATGGCTGGCTGATCTACAAGGACAAGTCAGTTCTCCATTCTTTTTATGTATCAGTAGGTATGACTAGCTTATGAAGCATTATGTTATTTGGGAGCATCTACTTGAGTTTTTCAATGATTTGGTTTAGTTTTATCGTGATGATTCTCTCACATTATTCCTCTCAAAAGCTGGATACAGACAACCAGGCTCGCGGACAAGGTCTGAGCTAAGAACAAATGCAGCTCATATTCAATGATAAACCTAAGCCCTACTGCATAGTGACTATAATAAGGGCATAGAAAATAGCATGGCTCTTTGCTCATGCAGGGGGCCAAGAAACCATAGGTCCCATGTAAAGAAATGAAATGCACTGTTGCTAGTCTGTTTGGATGCTAACATAAGGAGTGCAGGGGAGCAAAGAAGCAACCAAAGATACAAAAAGAAAGAAAGAAACACTCAAAGTCCCCCTCTCTCTTGAATCTTCTTATTCTTGAAGAGGGGAGTAAACAAAAGAAGGCATGGAGGAGAGTTGGTTCTTCTCCATTTTCTCTATTTCTCTGCACGTTCTATATCAAGACTGATTTATCCTGTCATTCTTAGTGTCTTCAGGCTTGTAGTGTTAGGTTAAAATAGACTGTTGATCACATGATGAGCTCAATGGTCATAAGCATTTGGTAAATGGTCTTCTGTCCTGACATGGATCTTCTACCAGTGGACTGGGTCTTGGTGAAAGGAATAGCTTAAGTGACTGATTCAAACTGGCAACCAAACAGTGGTTGCAAAGTCAATCTGCAGAGAGGCATTTGCCAATCTCGGAGGAACACTTGTTTATTTTTTAAAAAAAATAGAAAAATGTATAATTATATAAAAAAAATCAAAACATCAATAATTGTGGCTTCAAATATAGACAATAACATAGGGCTTTATTCTAAAGTCTCGTAGACTTTCTTTTAGATGTTTTTTTCTCTTTTCATTATAAACTCTTTAAAGGACAGATTATCTTTCCGAAAGCTGTCTGAAAAACACTTTTTTTTCTTGTCATTTTTGGGTAATCTTGATAGACATGACAGATTCAATTGGCTCAACATTAGTTCTTTGACTTTTCCGATTCAATTAGTATCCCCTCTAGTTTTTTCTTTTTTCATTTAAATCAATCTATCTGATCTGATTTTGATAACTATAAAATTGAATGGTCAAAGCTATACAGGAAATCGATATGCTTCTGGATGAATTTATAGTCCAGAATCTTGAACAGAGCCTCATATTGGAGAAGTACAATAATGGTGGCTGTCTATGTCCATACTTACGGGGAAGGTCTGATGGTGACTTAATGTATAAGTTACCATTCCCGTTCTTCCGCACATATATGAAGTTGTTCATCACAAATGGTCCAAGTAGTGCAAGGCACTTCTTGTGAACTACTATATCTCTTTGTCCTCGGCCATTGTAGTCGACACTAGTTTTCCTGCTTCCTGGTGCTTAAAGTCCTTTCTTGTTGGCCCACTTATCCACTGATTGCTCACCCTTGTCCTAAGCTATGACTATTCTAAGCTTGTTTTGGCACTCTCCTTTTCTATTCTATTTGACATGCATTTGCATTCTCCAAGCCCAAAGAAAAATATTCACATATTAATCAAGACTACTCACCTAATTAGATATATGATTAATTTGATCAGGATATTACAGTCTCCTGCAGTTAAAATACATGCATGCCATAATCTGATGAGACTACACAATCAGTCACAATACTCAAATATGTCAAACTTCCAAGAAGTAACATTTAGGTGTTTTTTGAGTTAATATTAAACTCATGTAGTATCCAATGTCTATAGAATCATTTCAGAAGGGAAGAGAAATGAAATGATTAAGCTTGTTTGAGCATTATTATTAGCTAATGATTGAATAAGCATCGAACAAAGGCTGAGGTGCCCAACACATTGAAGTAGTTATTGCACTCTTTATTCTTCAACCACGTAATGACTTCAAAACAAATGTTGACCGAAGATAACAACACACGGGCGGTTACGGAGTCTCGTTGACTCGATCCATTGCCCCCTCACTTCTTGGGCGCAAGGCGGCTCTTGATATCCTCCACCTCCTTGGTGCCGATCTGGAAGGCCTTGGCGAGGACGTCGTCGGGCACCGTCGGGGTTGCCGCGAAGAGGGTGGCAGCGATGGACTGGGTGCCGGGGAGCTGGCTGTTGAAGCCGGCGATGACGGCGGCGGGCACTGCGCCGTTGTTCTTCTGGAAGTGGACGAGCCCACGGGGGAAGACGAAGACTTCGCCCTTGGTGATGGTCTTGGCTATCAGCTTGTTGGCGGTGGTGATGAAGCCCACGTCGAGGGTGCCGTCTAGGACGAAGACGATCTCGGTGGCGCGCGGGTGGGTGTGGGGCGGGTTCAACCCGCCGGGGGCGTAGTCGATGCGGGACATGGACACGCCCAGGGTGTTCAGCCCGGGTATCTTCTCGACGTTGGCGCCGGTCACGAGGGAGCCCATGGTGTTGTTGGTGGCGCCCGGCGTGGCCAGCCCCTTGAAGAAGAAGTCCGCCTCTGTCACGTTTTCCGCCGGCTTGCAGGCGAATCCATTCAGCTTGACGCCTGCACGCAGTGGTCAGTTTGCAGGAGAAAGAACAGCCTCTGATCTCCGCAAAATAGATCTGTTACCTGAGCCAGGATCTGCTACGCAGATGTCTTGCAGCATGTCGGGGTCCGCGGCAAGGCAGGGAGGAACAACGAGGAGGGAGAAGAAGGCGAGCAGCAACAGCGAAGGCTTGGTCATGGCGGTCAGCATTATCATCACCGTTGCTGTGCTTGGCTTGGGTGGGAGACTCGACTTTTAGGCTGTGCAGAAGAGAAGAAAGCGATGAACTTGGGAGGGAAAAGGGGTGCTATATATAAATAAATATAAGGGGGTTGGTGTGAAGTGTGTAGGCACGAAATGGAGGACCTCAAGCCAAGAAATGAGGGAGAGAAGACCAAAGAAGGAGGCATGAAAGGTGCCATTAGTCAACTATCCAATGGAAAAAAAATATTATGTGTAGCTTCTAACTCAACAAATACATGCTTGAAGTGCATTAAATAAGCAGAGATGCTTCCAGGCTGTAACTTAATCTTGCCAACCAGTAAGCTTAAGATGATTGATAACGCTGGCACACGACATCAATTTGGTTTTGCTGATGTCGGATAAGGTTCTTCCCTTGAAAGTTCAGCTTATCCATCACAGCCAAATCGGAGCAAGCAACCTGTGACAGAATTCAAGGCTGCTGGTAACAAAGAAATCGAACCACCAATTTGGAGTGGAAGCTACTGCGGTGAAGCTTGATGTAGCTGATGCTTGCAGCAGGTGGCACCACCAAACACACAAGACAGACAGAGCAACAGTGGTTTAACAAGTTGGATCACAAAAGTGGATTGGATGGAAGGTAAGAGTGCAAGTCGAACAGTTGATGTGCATGTGATATGAATCACACGAGCCAACAACCATAAAGGATAGCGTGCAATTGTCGTTGGCGTTTTGCAAATGAGGACGACGAGAAAACTACATGCCAACTGCCGAAACATAGTGCTTGAAGCTATCGACTGGAACAGTCTGTTGATGGCCGGAGACAAATATACCTCAAAGATTCAAACTAATCCAGAAAAAAAAATGTAAATTTAGAGAGAATCAAATTTAATATATCATTTAAATTTTTATTTTGCACTCATAAATTTGTTGGACTTAGATAATAGTAATATGGTAGGACGGAGATTGTATGATTTATGGCTCGGTTTATTGGATTTTGATAGTAAAATTCATGGATATTGTATGGTTTATAAATGATATCTTTCAATTCAATTAAATATTAAAGCGGTTTTTTCTTTTCATCTACTACTCTACTAATTAAAATTAATTTAATTGTCTTTGACATTTCATATATTTTCAAGACACCCATATTAACATAAAGCATAATACAATAATTTGAATACCGATTTGACTAGAAGATAATAGAATCTAATCTGTCATACTTCATTACTTGAATAACAAATAACATCACGAGTAAAACTAATTAATTTATAATTCTAAGGTCTCTTATTATGACATTGTTCTCTAGTACTATTTCATATTCAAAACTTGAGATTCTTCTTTGTGTCTTTGATTTTTTTTTTTTCGATGCCCCGGAGCATGAATATAAAAAATACATTCATTTATAGAATCTTATGATTATAAAAAGAATAAGATACTATTTATGAGTTTTTCCTAATTTGATTCTTTGATATGTGCTTTGGATGATAGGTGGACAGATAGAACGTATATATATATCACATTTATACGTTTCAAAATGTAAAGAGAAAGAAAATATTTTCATCTGCATATTATATCTTCTTCAATATGTTTATGCATTTTTGGTTTCCTCCAATATTACACTCAAAAAAATTTAAAATGTAACATGAATCAAAATGCAATGATAATTGATCCACTAAATTCTACGGTTGATATAAACAAAGCTAATTGGTGTCATGCGATTGGCATCAATTACGCATGACATGACATGACATAAAAAATAACCATACCAGTTTAGTAAATTACATGTTAAGACAATATCTTCTCTACTATTTTCAGAGGACAAAATTTTATTTTCACATTGAAATTTCTGGATCATGTAAGTAACATTTTTATCCACTTGGCAAACATTATACTGCATGACTCTTCACTTTGGCTCAGCAATTGCTTTAATATGAAATTATTAAATCTTATTTTTATATATTCACTCAGTAATACTTGTCATAGGATGATAAAAAATAAAGGGGAAAATATTTCATCCAATGAAATGAAAGCATGTTCAAAATTTCTGAAAAAGAAAATCAATTTGAATGTTTTTGAGATGTGAAGTTGACTTGTGTATTTTATGCCTAAAAATATTATGAAACAACTATTTTGGTTATTTAACAAATTAAATGCAGAGATAAAATTGTATTGAAAGGCTGCAATTGTTGGTACTTTTGATTTTTTTTTTTTTTTGTCAGCCCAAATTATGATCTATTATTTATTAGGAGTAGTGTTGGGCTGAGCCAAGTAGAAAGCCCATTTAAGATTATTGGGCTTTAACTTGGGCTTGACCTTTTGGGCTATACCCTAATTGGCTTGCCTTACTCAGGCCATCAAGAGAATATGAGACACTGATGACATGTAACTCTAAAGAATAAATAATGAAGGCAGGATTTGAATCTAAAATTTTACGGTAAACTATCAGTTTTTATCAGCTAATTGGCACCTTTATGACTTGACCTCAAATCTTTTTCTTCATTACTATAAATCAGTAGGACTCATTTCTTGACCGACCAATCTAATATAGTTTGATGTGACAAATCTCGTCTAATCGGAGACTTCTTATATACACTCACCATCCTCATGTTATAGTATATATATATATATATATATCGAAAGTGGACTAAGACTTAGATTAACTTATAAGAATTCATGATAATATCATTGTATATCAAGTTGATGAAAGCCTTGTGATTGATGTTAGTGCTTTTGGCATTTGTGCGCAAAGGAAACCAGAACAGAGGAGAAGGAGAATGCAAGGGAACAAAGCACGCCCACCATTTTATGATCTCAACAATACAAGTGCTACAACTGTGGGTTTTGCTTCATACAAGTCAAGATGGTGGTCATGGTCTAGGCAAGGACTGTCGTTTCTACTGCAGCGGCAGCAAGAACTGGTTCCAGCTTATCTCCATCCTTCCATATCTCAGGCAATGCCTCTCTCATGTTGTGGATGCTCTCCAGTGCAACATCAGCCCCTGGTACCAGCGTTGGGCTCCCAACCTGCACTCACCGACATGTAGTGTGACATGAATCTTATGTGATCTTAGTTTTCTGCAAGTTATGATCATGCCAACTTGAGTCTGACTCCGTAAGAATAGCGCGAAGAGGAGGAAGAAGATGGAGGGAGCAGTGACTTACAAGAACAGTATGCAGACCTGCTGCCTTTCCTGCCGCGATGTTTCTTGAGCTGTCGTCCAAAAAGATCTGAAACCCGAAAATTTTCGATCAGTACGTGGCCAATTTGTGATTAGAACGGAGAACCGATCTCTAAACTGAGACAAACCGTTCTCTTCGGATCGATGTTTGCGATCTTGATGGCAGCTTCTATAGCTTCCAGTGATGGTTTGCAGAGTATTCGGCCTTTGGAATTCGACTTCCTTCCACCAACACAACCAGCGGTATCAGCGCTTGAATCACTCTCTCCATCGGTGTTTGAATAAGTCTCACCAAAATTTCCATGACCATCAGCTGAACCATTCTGCTGTGGCGGTGGATTGAGTGTCTCAAAGCATGTGACACCCTCGAAACAGTCTTCGAGGCCAAGCCTACTTAGAACTCGTGCAGCATGAGCTTTGTCCGCATTTGTGAGAATCTGGTGAAGAATGGCATAGATCAAATCATTAGCATGCGATTTCTAAGCAATTTAAGTTCTATCTTTTGTTTGTGATTATTCATAATTGGTGCTCTTTTTCTTCTTCATCCCCAGATTTGCTTACTATCTTTCTTTGTGGCATCGAAAGAAGTAGATTCCTCAACAAAGGGTCAGGCTTTAGTATCTCATACGGCAATCTCCCATGAACATAAGCATGGAATTCGTCGTCGTCGAATTCATATCCTAATGCCTGCTCACAGAAAGACAAAAAAGATTAAGCTGATTCAAGTGTACAGACTTCTTAATCAGATAGAACACCTTAAGACCAGCCATTGTTGTTCCATATTCCTTGTACAATTCCAAGCACATTTTTGGGACTTGACTTTCCTCAATTTGGAGATGATGAAGCATGTAATCTGTGATTCATGTATATAGATTAATTAGAAGAGGCTACATGCTTGGAATCAACTCAAATGTCACTAGAGCCGAACTCACCTTCTATGTTCTTGCGGCAAGCTAAGTTGAGGCCAGAACTCAAGGGATATAAGGTATCATCCATATCTGAGATCAGTGCATGTGAATGAAAAGAAAGAACAAATGCACATGTATAAATATGCCTGAAATCTGAGCTTACCAAAGAGCAGACACTCATACTTGGCTTCATGTACAACAGTTTCCATGCTTCAATATTATTCCTTCAAGAAAAGCAGGTCAGCCATTAGAAAGATTTTATGGCAAAAGATCAACCTATGATGAAATTGTTCAGCTTTGGCAAATATGAAATCTGTCAGGAATTCTGTGGAAGAGATGATAAATCTGTCAGGTAAATGAATTTGTTTTTTTGCCTACAATATGCTTGGATGGAAACACATCAGCTTGATATAAAGATGTGGAGTTCCTTGCTTTGATATCAATGCGGCTGTTTTCATGTTAAAGAAAGGATAAGATTAACAATTTACACCAAATATGATATTATAATTATGTGTGATCTGATCACCATCAGGAAAAGACTTGTGACAATAAACTTTTCTAAGAATCCCCAAAGATACCAATCTATAGTAAAGATTGATCCATCATAAAACCAGTTTATTATTAGACAGTAACAATAATGTAAAGAACAGAAAACAATTCATCAGTGGAAAGGTCAGTAGATCGAAATTTATAGCTGACATGAGAGATCCAATTCACAGGGACATCAAGAAGAGCTGAAACAAACATGAGAAGTATGAGAATCTCCAGAGAAGCATACATATCTTTACCTTCAAAGAATGTGATGCTGGATGCTGGATGCTCAGATTGGTTTCTCAAGGGGCTCAATTTATACAGCATCAGGAACCCAGATTTGTGGCTAATGGAAGAAGATGACACCTGCAATGATTTCAATGGGATGTTTGAGAAGAATATACATATATCCTTCAGTCCCTTGAATGATCCAGTGGATCTGCTTTTTCTGTCTGTAATGCCCTTCCACACAGATCCAAGTGCCTACCCACACAGACTGAACTAAGGTGTTGGAAAGAGTAGTACAAGTGACACAGACAACAGCACCACACTTTGGTACCCTCATGGCATTCACCACTGCAAGGTCCATTTACTTGGCAGTCCAACTTGTGGCTTTCCTCCACTACCTGTCTTTTCATGCTCTTAACCATGCTGGAAGCTGCAATGTGGCTGCTGATTGCCTAATTCCAACTCGGGATCTAACTTCCTCTTGGAAAATTGGCAGCAGATGTTTGCTAGAATCTGGTCATGTGGCAGGATCCTATAAGTTTCAGTGGAGGATGAGCTCTGTTCTTACTTTTTTCATGTAGTGATGGGCATCAAGGATTTGGCTCTTTTTTGTAGTACTCTGCTATCTTTTTGCCTTTTGGTGGCCTGTTTTGACAGGGCACATTCAGTGTAGACAATTAGATATGTTGTCAGATAACTTAGATTAGATGCTGTGAAGAAGGTGGGTCTGATGGATGGTGATTGAAAACAACTCAATGAGCTTTTTTGTTTGTGGTTCATGAGGAGGTGGACCTCTGCTTGTTGAGACAAACCAGCCAAATCTGTGCTCCTGATGACAATGCCAAGAAGCCTTTACTCTTGTGCTAGCCAAACCAGCCAAATTTGTTGTGGACATGCAAAGAGAAGTATTGAAATAAACAGTTTAAGAAAGACAAATTCTTGTGTGTTGTGCTATTAATTTGTCTCTCTGTATTGTGGTAGACACATGGAAGGAGATTGCAAAGAGAAGTATTGTAATTAGCAGTTCAAGGAAGACAGATTCTTATGTATTGTGATGCTATGATGCCTCCATATTGTTGTCTTTCCATGATGTCATGCAAGATCTTATAAGATGCTGATAATATTTAAGACAATATTATAATGGTAAGATATATAGCTGGCCTCTGATTGAAGATCATCTCCACTTGTTGAGATGTGGTCAGGGAATGATTTGATACTTAATAAAAAAGAGTGAATGATGCAGATTTAATGCTCCGATACAAGAGGGATTCTTGAATCATGTGATGCTGACCTTAATAAACTTAGTCTAATTTGTAGAACATGGGGCTGATAAACTTGGTCTAATCTCTGTTTGACAAGTCAGTCTGCCATCAATTGTTGGTTAGGTATGAGATCCTGGAAACATCCAAGCTAAATCTCTGAGGTAGGTGCTCTGAAGTAGAACCAGGGAAGAAAAATATTTGATGGAAGAACAAGCCATAAGAAGATTGATTAGCTTGAGAGACCAAAAAATTCTGATACATTTTAATATCTTCTTCCAATTTTTTTTTCCAAGTCTTTTATAGAAGAGATAATTTCTTGTAGCATCAAACTGAAGCCTTCAAAAAAATTTAAATGCTCTTTCTTGATGATTCTTGCCAAGGTTTAGTTGTACATTTCAATTGATGCTATACATTTAGTTGTACTTGAATGCTTCACCAAACACTCATGCAAACAAAACAAATCCAATAAAGTAAGGAAAATTAACTCAAAGCAAGTGAATCAATTAGTTTTCAGGGGTAAAAAGAACATGATATAGGGGACATGAATTCAGAACAAGAAACCCTTTGATTCCAAGCATAATGATTGATTGCTATTAGAATATTAAATCAAACCTTGCGATTAGCATGGAAGATCCCAGCTGAGTTAGATGACGGCTTATTACTTTACATTAGGTGAAGAGACTAAGAGATGAGTATAACATTCAACTTGCATGGTCGTGAGGCACAAACCTCAGCTCCTCTTATTCCGTGTTCTCTCTTGCCTCATAAATCTATTAGAGAAGAGAGAACATGTGCTCCCCAGAGCAGGCTGCCAATGGCGTGATAGAGATGAGCTGTTTCCTCCTGCTTGGGACAGTGACACAAGCAGTAGTAGTCCGGCGGATGATGAAGACGAGCAGTATCTTATACCCACGGTTTCAGGGAAATACCATGTTTAAGCCTACCTGTTCCTCTAGTTTATTTGCAGCGTGGTTGGACTCCTCTGAAAATAAATGGGACGTTCAACAGCTCTGACGTCCGACAAGCTTCAGAAGTTGAGTTCTCAGACTCCTTCCTCTGAAGTCTTTGCGGTCTCGATAGATCAAGATGTAATTTACAGTACAAGACAAATCAAAGCCGTCATTTGTGTATATGAATTCAAAGAGTTGTTACAGTACACCAGTTGTGTGTATGAATTAGATAGATTGCATTGGTAGGACCATTTGGTTTGCACGTTGACTATTCTACCATCATCAGTTTTAGCTACGTGAAAAGGCTTGTACGTTGACTCATGATCACAGTCGTCTCATCGAGCTGTTGAAGGTTGGGAGATGAGAGGAGAATCAAGTGCCGTTGATTCCAACTCTCTCTCTCTCTCTCTCTCTCTCTCTCTCTCTCTCGGGAGAACAGGATTCTAGTGCATGAACCAAATGCAACATGATTGGAATTGATTTCACATGGTTAAGCAGATCATGTGGGATTTGGGATTGAAAGGATTAATCAAGAGCAAATATATATTCATTCTACACAATCTGCTGTTTGCTTACAGTACAAACGAGAAATTAAGTAGATATTGGAAGCATCTGCGTACATGAGGAAGTGATGAGGAGATGATTAAGCCAAATCAAAGAGAGGAGCAAAAGCAGTGTGCATGGAATGGATTCAGGATATGGTGCAGGCGCTTGGTTCATCCAGCCACACGACGGTGGTCCGGCAGGCGTTGCAGCACGGCGGCAACTTGCAGTCCTCAGGCTTCTTCTTATCCTCCTCCTCCTTCTTGTCCGGTTCGCCCACGCTGACGATCTCCGCCGGCTTCTTCGCCTTCCTCAGCGCTTTCACCACGCCCACCGCGTCCACCGCCCCGACTATCGTCACCGTGCTCTTCTCCACGTCCATCGCGATCGAAACAATCCCTGCAATCAATCGATCGATCAAGCTTCAGTCTGATGCAACACCAAAGAACCCAACCACAGAAGCAATCATCCGCTGCAGACCGTCGAACTTGGAGATGATGGTCATGATGCAGATCTTGCACTTGGTGCACATGACGCTGACCTTCAACACGATCTTCTGCAATTGGACCCCAAGAAAACTATCAGAACACAACGTACCATGAACCCTCTCGGCAGCAGGAGGTCACCACTTACCTTCATGACTGCAATCTTATGCCAGGCCGTGGTACGACTCTATGTGCGGCATCGGAAGCTTATATAGCGGTGGCCAAGAGGGCTCCGCCCAAGTTGGTGGAGTCAACGTTGAGTCCTGCTATGATGGACAGGCCGATCGAGCTCATAGGGGTGACGCGACGAGTTCTGCAAGTTGGTGCCCCGAGTTAGTGCACCCGAGTCATGGACGTGTCGCAAGTCAAGAAGCAGACAGCCGTGACAGTGCTCCGAAAACAATGGGCCGCTTGATTGGAGGTGTTTGAAGACTAATCAACCATTCATGAGCTGGTGAGCGAGTACGAAGACTTGGTGAGCAAGTGCTTGAGGCGTTTCTTGGTGAGATGAAAGAGTTAGGTCTGTATATATATATATATATAGTTGATTAGGGTTCTTCTTCTTCTTCTTCTTCTAATCAAGTTTATAATTACCAGTGCAAAGCACGCAGTGCATGGGGAGGATAAAATATCAGATCTCTTATGCACCTCATTACAATATGACTGGCATTGTCATTAAGCTCCTCCAACAAACGCTAACTGTCTTCTCCCAAAGCTATTGTAAGTTCACAACGTTTCTTTGTTGACCGCAATGTTAATGTTGACCTTGTGGAAGACTCATTAGAAGAGAAAGTAATTAGAGATTTTGGAGAGAGATCACCCAAAGGACTATTAGAATGGTTGCCTTTTATTACCCTAACAAAAGCATGGAGTGACATTTGGTCAAATGTAGTTGTTGTTTGGTTAATCTTTGACTATTTTGAGAAGACATAGTCAAACTTCTCAAGTCCAATTTAAAAGTACGTATAGGTAGTTAATACTACTCTAGTAGGGATATTATTTTGTCCACTTGGTATGAATCGATTAGGTCGTTAATGTTGCTTGGAATACCATTTTTGTCCTTCGTCAAGTCAAGTCTTCTCTTCTCTGGTTATAAAATTGAATGACACTCAATACACACAATATTTATTTTTTATTAAAAAATAAATCAAAGTTGCATCATTCAAAATAAATATTTAAGGCTAAAGAAAATATAGCAAGTGACTAACTCATCATACTAGATAAATTTACTAACTTTTTTTAGTATATCAAAGATAATTAAAAATTAATCCCTATTATGTTAGTCGTATTCTAAAATTTATTAAAGTATAATTAATTTTTTATAAAGGTTAAATGATAAAGACAACGATACAATAAACTATCGAACTCTTTACCAACTAAGCTAATTGACATTTTCAATAAAATATATCGGATGAAGTTTTGAATGTATGATATTCATCAATTAAAAAAATTAATTAAGAAAAGAATCGGCCGATAATATAGAATTAGGAATAATTCTAAATTGAGCTTGAAAATTAACATACTCAATTAATATTGACTCAATTGTGATTTTATAAAAAACTGAATATTTGCCCAAAAATTAAAATTCTACAAGGACCATTTTCATATTATTTATCATAATATAGATTGATTAGGCTTGATCGACCACAACAATTATAGAATAATGAAACATAAGTATTCTCAATCTAAAATAGATGATTATAAGTGCATGATATGGGAGGATGGTTTGACAACATTCTTTGATCGGTTCACGTAACCGTTATTATTAAATATCTAATTTAATAATAATATAACTGTTCTCAGTCAGATTCATAATTCATTATCATTAATTTCTTCACTAATTATGATATAAATGATTTCAGTTTTTTATTCTTTATAAATGAAATCGTTATTATTAAATTAAATATTTAATATCATTAAAGTTCTTTCCAAACGTTATAAATTTGAATTACTTTTTGAACGTTATGAATTAATGATAATAAATGTTCTTGATGAATTGGTGATAATAAATGTTCTTGATGGGAGAATATATATATATATATATATATATATATATATATATATATATATATATATATATATATATATATATATATATATATATATATATATATATATATATATATATATATATATATATGAGGATTTTGGTTTCTGGGCTCAATCATCTCTTTGAAGCAAAAAAGCTTTCCTACACCATCTAAAGCAAGAGTTCTGAGTCGATAAGTGCCAAAGTTCAAGAAGAAACCTCTATAGAAATTCTTGACAACAATGGTTGGAGGTACGCTATTTTGTTTCCGCATCAGTTTTTATTATGTTTCTTTTATAATGATTTAAAAGCACAAATTGCAGTGATTTGTTACATTTGGTATCAGAACCTTTTGACCTTTACCTTGATACTCAATTGATCTTGGTTTCTTCTTAGAAATTTCTTGATATATTTTATTGAAAATGATGAGAAAATATCATTTTCAACATTTTAGTCGATAAAATGCTCATATTATGTATGCATATTTAGCAAATTTTTTTATGTTTAAAATGTCTAGTGATCCATATAATTTTAATTAATTAGGAATTAGCCACAACATACTTAATTAATTAAAATTATATATATAAAGTTAAAATAAGGATCACATAAGTAATTAGACATTGTGACTGATTATATTTCATATAATAATTATTATCGCACAGAATATTTTATTATATTTAATATAATTAATCAGGATAAAATATCAGATTATTTTCATAATTTACCTACGGGGATTATGAATTAGAATATAATTTGATAGTTTTATCATAAAAACCATATGAATCTATTTGAATTAAGAATTTAGCCCCAAGCAATTTTTATGTCATAGGATTCATATTTTTGGCATATTTCACATTGGTAAAATATGTAATTTAGTCTATTAAACTTCAAATTTTGATATAAGCATGTTTGATTTTATTCAGTTTCTTGTTAATTTCTCTGATATTCGATGTGATATTCCTGAACTTAACGGTGATAACTATAAGATATGGAAAGAGAGGGTTCTCCTCCATTTAGGGTGGATGGATAACGATTATGCTATCAAAAAAAATGAACCACATATAGTTACTAATACCAACACTCAAAGATCACGTTATATGAGCGATGAAAGCGATCCAATCGGCTCAACGTGATGTTTATCAAAACTAAGATGACTGCTGGCATACGTGGTTCAGTTGACCAGCATGAAAATGTCTGAGACTTGCTAAAAGTTATTGATGAACAATTCGTCACTTCGAATAAGGCAATAGCAAGTACCCTAATAATGAAATTCTTATCCCTTAGACTCACCAACATAAAGGGTGTGCGTGAGCACATAATGTAAATGCGAGATATTGTGGCTCAACTTAAGAAACTTGAGGTTAATATGTCAGAATCCTTCCTGGTGTACTATATTCTGAACACCCTTCCACCTCAATATGGCTCTTTTAAAATTTCATACAATACACATAAGGACAAATGGTTAATCAATGAATTAATGACCATGTGTGTTCAAGAAGAAGAGAGGCTAGTGATGGAATTGGGTGAGAGTGCATTGGTAGTAACCACTCGCGGGAAGAACAAAACTAACAAATATTAAGCCAATCAGAAAGCTCATTAGTAGAGAAAAGGTAAAATACCACCACAAGCTAATATCAAGAAAGAAGTAAGGTGTTTCTTTTGTAAAAGAAAGGGACACATGAAGAAGGAATGCACGAAATTTCAACGGTGGCTTGAAAAGAAAAGTAAACCAACCTCATATGTATGTTATGAATCTAATATGGTCAATGTTAATATTAACACCTGGTGGATTGACTCTGGATCAACAATCCATATTGTAAACTCTTTGCAGGGTATGCAAAACCTAAGGAAGCCAGTGGGAAGTGAGCAAAACATCTTATCAGGAAATAAGATGGGCTCACATGTGGAGGCAATTCGAACATGCATTTTAACTTTAAGTAGTGGTTTTGTTTTAAAATTGGAAAGAACCTTTTATGTACCAAGTTTCTCACGAAACTTAATTTCTGTTTCTAGACTCGTACCATTTGGGTATTCCTTTAATTTTAAAGACACATCATTTCGTTTATTACATAAATCTAATTGTGTTGGGAATGGTATTTTGTTTGATGTTCTTTACCATATTTTATTACAAAATGATAATACTCAAAGTTCAATGCATGTTCACACTGGCATTAAGAGGTGTATATTATGGCATCGGAGATTAGGACATATCTCCATAGAGAGAATTAAAAGATTAGTTAAAGATGGGGTACGTAGTACTCTTGATTTTACTAATTTTAAGACTTGTGTGGACTGTATTAAGGGAAAGCATACCAATAAATCCAAAAAGGGTGCTAATAGGAGTTTAGACTTATTAGAAATAATTCACACTGATATATGTTGTCCAAACATGGACATACATGGTCAGAAATACTTCATCTCCTTTATAGATGATTACTCACGATATATGTATATATATTTGCTTCATAACAAAAATGAAGCATTGGATGCCTTCAAAATCTTTAAGGCTGAAGTTGAGAACCAATGTGATAAGCAAATTAAAATTGTGAGATCATATAGGGGTGGAGAATATTATGGTAGATATATTGAAAATGGATAAGCACCTGGTCCTTTTGTTAAGTTTCTTCAAGAACATGGGATTGTTGCCCAATACACTATGCTTGGTTCTCCAGACTAGAATGGTGTTGTAGAAAGAAGAAACTGAACATTATTAGACATAGTGCGGAGTATGCTTAGCAACTCCAATCTTCCTAAGTTCTTGTGGACTGAAGCACTAAAAACAGCTGTGTATATATTAAACCGAGTTCCAACTAAGGCTGTCCAAAAGACACCATTTGAATTATGGAAAGGTTGGAAATCGAGTTTACGACATATATGCATTTGGGGATGTTCGTCTGAAGTCATGATATATAATCCACAAGAGAAGAAATTGGACCCGAGGACTATTAGTGGGTATTTAATTGGATATGCCAAAAAGACCAAAGGTTACAGATTCTATTGTTCATCTCACACAACTAGGATTGTGGAATCAAGAAACATTAAATT
The DNA here is from genome assembly GCF_036884655.1 of Musa acuminata AAA Group. Lineage (NCBI taxonomy): Eukaryota > Viridiplantae > Streptophyta > Magnoliopsida > Zingiberales > Musaceae > Musa > Musa acuminata. The sequence goes on from NC_088349.1 coordinate 12,445,476, forward strand.
TCTTGAGGATGATGTGATTAGTGGGAGCGATCATTTCAAGAACATAGTTTCCACACATGATCATATAGAATCTCAACCTTCCACATCAAATGACAGATTAGTTATAGTTCATAGCACTCCTCAAGTATAAACTAGTGCTGAACAACAAATCATTAAAATTCCATAAGTTGTTGATAGTATTCTAATAGATCAAGCAGTTCAGGAATTACAACAAGCTCCTGAACAACTAGTTGAACCACAAGTTCCTCAAGGAACCATTCGTACAATATTAAGAAGATCTACTAGAATACTATCAACAACTTGTAGAATTTCAATGATTGGTTGTTCAATACTAGTTTGTACTTGAGGAGTGCTATGAACTATAACTAATCTGTCATTTGATGTGGAAGGTTGATATTCTATATGATCATGTGCGGAAACTATGTTCTTGAAATGATCGCTCCCACTAATTACATCATCCTCAAGAAATTTAGCGTTTCTTGATTCCACAATCCTAGTTATGTGAGATGGATAATAGAATCTATAACCTTTGAACTTTTCGGCATATCCAATGAAATACCCACTAATAGTCCTCGGGTCCAATTTCTTCTCTTGTGGATTATATATCCTGATTTCAGACGAACATCCCTAAATGCGCATATGTCCCAAACTCAATTTCCGAGTTTGCGAAGGCTATTGGTTGAAATAAAAGATCAGCAATTCCTAGTGATTATGTTGTATATATACAAGAATATGATTATAATATTAGAGCCAAAAATGATCCTGAAACATTTTCAAAAGCCATGAGTTGCAAAGAGTCAAATTTGTGGCATGATGCCATGAAAGAAGAGATGAATTCCATGATGAGCAATGGAGTCTGGGATCTTATAGAGTTGCATAATGAAGCAAATGCTATTGGTTGCAAATGAGTCTTTAAAACTAAGAAAGACTCGTTAGGCAACATTGAGAGATACAAGGCAAGCCTTGTTGCAAAGGGATTTACTTAAAAGGAAGGAATCGATTATACGGAGACGTTTTCTCATGTACCTAAGAAAGATTCTCTATGTATAATTTTGGTATTAGTTGCTCATTTTGATCTTGAATTGCAATGGATGTGAAAACGGTATTTCTTAATGGAGATCTAAAGGAAGAGATTTATATGAAACAACCTGAAGGTTTCTCCTCTAGTGTTGGTGAACACTTGGTTTGCAAGCTTAGGAAGTCTATATACGGCTTAAAACAAGCCTCCCGCCAATGGTATTTTAAATTTCATGAAGTGATTTCTTCATTCGGATTTGTTAAAAATCCCATGGATAAATGCATATACCAGAAGGTTAGTGGAAGTAAAATATGTTTCCTTGTTTTATATGTAGATGATATTTTGTTTGCAACCAACAATAAGGGTTTGCTGCATGAGGTGAAACAATTTCTTTCTAAAAATTTTGACATTAAAGATATGGGTGAAGCATCTTATGTCATTGGCATTAAGATCCATAGAGATAGACATCGAGGCATTTTAGGTCTATCACAAGAAACCTATATTGATAAACTTTTAGAAAGATTTCGGTTGAAGGATTGTTTACCAAGTGTTGCTCCCATTGTGAAAGGTGATAGGTTTAATTTGAACCATTGCCCAAAGAACAACTTTGAAAGGGAATCAATGAAAAACATCCCATATGCTTCTGTCATAGGAAGCCTTATGTATGCACAGGTCTGTACTAGACCTGATATTGCATTTATTGTGGGGATGCTAGGTCAATATTAGAGTAATCCAGGTATGGACCACTAGAGAGCTACAAAGAAAGTGATGAGGTATCTAAAAGGAACTAAAAATTACATGCTTATATATAGACATATAGATATTCTGGATGTGATTGGTTACTCAGATTCAGACTTCGCCGGTTGTGTTGATTCTCGTAAACCAACATCATGATATATTTTTATGATGGCCAGTGGAGCTATTTCTTGGAGAAGCGCTAAGCAGACCTTGACTGCTACTTCTACCATCGAAGCTAAGTTTGTCTCCTGTTTTGAGGCTACTTCATATGGTGTATAGATTAAGAGTTTTATTTCTACTTCATATGGTGTATAGATTAAGAGTTTTATTTCTGGGCTTAGAATCATGGATTTTATTTCTAGGCCATTAAAAATTTTTTGTGACAATTCAGCTGCTGTCTTTATGGCTAAAAACAATAAAAGTAGAAGTTAAATTAAACACATCGACATTAAGTATTTAGCCATAAGAGAACGTGTAAAAGAAAATAAAGTGGTCATTGAGCATATTAGCACTGAATTGATGATTGCTGATCCTTTGACTAAAGGCATGCCACCTCTGAAATTCAAGGATCATGTAAAGAAAATGGGACTTGATTCCACTTTGTAATGATATTGAAACTCTTATATATTATAAAATTTTCTCATTCATGTGCATATTATTTTGAGAAAATATATTGTTAATGGACGAAGAATAAACATAAGGTTTATTCATTAAGTAATATTGTCACATTAAGATTAAGAAACTAAATACATCGTGATACATGGATGATAATACTCGCTCTTAGAGGACTTATCGTTATGATTTGTATATTTATTTATTAAAAAAGTTGTTCAAGAAAGATTAATTCAAATTATTAAGATAAACGTATGGACGAAGTGGGAGAATGTAACCGTTATTATTAAATATCTAATTTAATAATAATATAACTGTTCTCATTAAGATTCATAATTCATTATCATGAATTTATTCATTAATTATGGTTTAAATGATTTCAGTTTTTTATTCTTTATACATGAAATCGTTATTATTAAATTAAATATTTAATATCATTAAAGTTTTTTATTATGGTCCAAACATTACAAATTTGAATTAATTCTTGAACGTTATGAATTGGTGATAATAAATGTTCTTGATGGGAGTCCAGGATTTTGGTCCATGGGCTCAATTATCTCTTTAAAGCAAAAAGATTTTCCTACACTATCTAAAGTGAGAGTTGTGAGTCGAGAAGTGTTAAAGTTCAAGAAGAAATCTCTACAGAAATTTTTTATAACAATGGCTGGAGGTACGTTATTTTGTTTCCGTATTAGTTTTATAATGATTTAGAAGCACTTGGTTTCAGTGATTTCTTACAGTTCAATCTATGAAATTGTTGGGTTCTTCCCCTCGGACGACGATAGAGTTGTTGAAGGCCAGAAAGTTCAAGATTATACAGCGATGATATGGTAGATGTCAAATACAAGTGCAATGATGCATGCATCTAAGTCCTAATAATTCAAGAGATTTGAATCCTTTTTCTATGTAACCTAATTGATTTGATCAGAAATCACACTCTATTTCAATTGCTTAGCTATTCCTATTCACTTAGATGAAAATAAAATACATCGATGAGTTTATCCAACGAGGGGTGAGATTAAGATGGTATCCTAAGCTCTCTTCTAATGTCGAAAACCAAATAGAATATCTATTTTCTTTTAATATTCGTTGCATTGATATATATATATATATATATATATATATATATATAATTTATTTTTTGAGTTTGTTTTTAGATATTCTATTTTATAGTTTTCTCATTTGATTTTTTTTAATATCATAAATATTATCGTTTGTCATCTTCATCCCTCTACGAGGTCTTATTATTATGAGAGTTTTTATTTCTTTTCATGAAGTCTTATCATGATTGTTTTTATCATCTATATAATATAAATATATAAATAAATAAATAAAAGGCATATATATATATATAATATTAAAGAAAGTACATAAACGAGACATGCACATAAATAAATGATCCTAATTTAACCTCGAAATAAATTAAACTATCAAATTGATGTAACTCAACCTACTACGTGATTCGATGCATGAGTTGCGGCCAAGGCAACTGGTAGAGCGGTTAGTGTCACTCGTTGCTTAAGTCGTACAGTCTGTCGCATCCCACGGCAAATCCTTATACTACAAGCTGACACAATATGGTAGAGATATTGGTGTAACTCGTAACTACAGTCGCAACCCAAATGCCGGAGCCCTACGGTGTATCCCGTGATCTCGCACTCGCGAGAGCGACTCCTCTTCGATCTGAAGCCCAAAGGTGGCTTCTTTCCCCGGAAGTCAGGGGAGAAACAATCGAGAGCCTGTAAGTAATTCGTTTGCGATTCTTATCGGTCAGGAAAAAAGAAATCCTTACTATGGCATTCTACCATGCCAAATTTCGATTATTCATGGTGAAATCATATCGTGGTTAGTTGCTTTTTGTGCATGATGGGAGAAAAGAAATGATCTTGACCATGGTTTTCCTTCCATTTTAGGTGATAGAGAGACTAAAGGTTTAACCTTCCCCTTCAGTTTTGCGTCCAGAAGCTTGTACTGTTATTGCTTCTCAAGAACATATTGGGAAGGGAGCTTGTTCCGATCCTTGAAAGCCACTGAATGGCTAAGATTTCTTTCACTAAAATGTCTTATTAAATAAATTTGGTAATGCTGGCGGCGTTCCATTTGAACATTCCCAAATGTAGCTTTCACAACATCACGGTCATATTTAATGTACCAACTATTCCATAAGTTTCTCAATCTCAGGATAACTATCTAAGTAGGGATTAAAATATAGGTAATGTTTCTACAATGTACTATAAATGTTGGTGCTTGAAATTTATATCAGGTACAGACATGTGTGTCCATCGGAGAATGTATGTGAACTATTGATGCATGCCTCTGAACTCTGAAATTGCAACTTTTGATTTGTTTTTCTTCTTAGATATTTCCTTTACATCACAATCAGTACATGTTGGTCCTGTTAATGCTGCTACCACCAAGAATTTTGAAGTTTGGTGATATAAAGATTGACTCACTAGTTTTGATTTGTCGTTGTAATCATGTGGTCTGCAGTAGAATGATAGAGCTAATGTGATCACTCTTAGATGTTACAACTGTTCAATGCTAGTCGCTTGGCTTGTTCACTGCTACGAATGGTTGCCTGTCCATGTTCAGGGCGTGATGGATATATTTTGAAAAGAATTCTAAATTTGTATGAGAAGCAACAAAATTTAAAGCATCATTTCCTTTGGTGTGTTCAATTTTTTGCATGGTGAATATATGTGGAACACCAGTCACATTAGTTCTCTATTTTATAATGGTTGATCAATTGTTGGTTCCATCTGGTAACTTTCCTGATGCTTATATCTGATCTTTTCTCTATTTTGTAGATCCTTCCATGAAGCCATTCTTCATTTGTCATATTTGTACATATTATTTTTCTCCTTTTTTTTCTATAAAGTTCTATTCTCATAATTAACGAGCTCAATTTTTTAGGCAACAACACTTGATAACTTCTCAATGAAATTTTTGGTGCAAAATTTTCATCAATGATTTCTCAATATCTTAAGATAGTTCATCCATATCATAAGATGCTTGAAATGTCGCAAACCCAATCCAGTTGGCTATTTGTTTAATCTACGTGTCCTAGGAGTTTTGAAGTGGTACCAAATTTTTATCCAATCTGCTTTTTTTTTGCAGTTCTGTTACTTGGTCATCATGTTCTAAATAATTTTTCCTGGACAAGTTTATAGTTTCTTAAGTACTACTTTAGGTTCATTGTTCCATCAGAATAAATGAAATATAGTTCTGTAGCCACGTAGGGTCTAAGCTGCAGGCTGCCAACATGTAAGCATGAGATTTAAAAAATTGGCTTCAATGCGATATTTGTCTGAATTTGTTCAATGTGTCCTGGTGTGAAAAAGTTGTCCCACTTCGTTCCAACTATGTAGGCTGCAAGAGAATTCCAGAATCTGTAAGCTGAAGCTCAGAGGCCATATCTCTCACTTGACATGTAAATTCTCTTTTTGCTTTAAAGTTTGAACTATGAAATCTAGACTGATTAAGGAGAATTTTCCAAGTAGTTGACTTATGTCTCTATTATGTGATTCCATCTTTTTATCTCAGAAAGCACAAATGGTTCCAAGAACTATTAAAATAGTGGCTCAAGCTCTGCCTGGATGTTAGTACATTCAATTCCTTCAAGTCTGTCCTCATCACTGAGGAACATTGCAACTTGCTCATCCACAAAACATAACAAACAAAGTGGGAAAATAATTTTTTCTATAAAAACTTTATTGATACAATTTCCTTCTACATCCTTAAGTGTCCTAGATATATACTATTTTCTGTATAGGACTCTAAGCATGGAGGGCCTAGCTTGCAATGCCTTCCTACCATTGTGATTGTCAAGTGAGAGACACTACAGTGCAGTTTTATGAAAGAGAAGCCATGAATTTTGGCCATCTATAAGCTATTATTTCATTCAATTTCATCTTGTAAATAGCAAAGCATTGAGAGCAAATAGAATTTGTTCTAGTTTTGTAAACTGAGGAAATATGTGTATAACAAAAAACATAACTAGAAGACGAAGGTAAACACAAGTTCTGACTAAGATTGCATTTATCTTGGAGTTAAATGATTGAGGTTCATCATCTATACTATCAACTTTTGATCCAATGTATATACAACATCATATTTTTTTAGTGTCATTTTTATGTTAGACATTATTTTATATAAGAAAAATGGTCTGTTCTTGTGAAATTCTTCTCTTATATTGTATAGTAAAGAAATTATATCTGATAATGCTGTGATGTGTCCTCTTTGATTTAGTTTTGAGAAAGGGTTCTGACTTTTATAGTTCTAGTTTCTCTAGTAACCTGCTAATTTTGTATTTAAAGCCCATTTTGTTTTTTTTTTTTTCTGGTTTCCTTACTTTGTGCTGATGTCATTTATTAGCTCATAACAACTCCACATGCTTTTAATCATACTGCAGAAGGAATTTTCTTCTTAGCTTTTAACATATTCTACAAAAATGTAAGGAGAATTGACAAAGTATCAGGAACATAAGCTGACTATTTTAGATGTACTACTTCTAAATGCAGGATAGTGACAAGGTTATATAAAAGTGTTTCTTTTTCTTAGATTGTAGTAAGAACTAGGTTTCACTGGTAGTATTAAGTAATGAATGGTGCAAAAGTAATGAGTGAAAGGCTTATTGTTTCTCCCTATGGCCTTTATTATCCCGACAGTTGTTTTTATCAATTAATTTTGCAGGTAAGATAAGGAAGAAAACAGCTTCAATTATGTAAAATAGAACACATAGTGAAAAAGTAACACAATTAGAAGTAAGAATTTGTTGGTTTTGTTTTTTTTTATATGTCAGATGTGCATCCCGTTCTACCCTTATGCCTAGGCTATATTTTTAAATTGCAGAACTATGATGTTTCTCAATTTTTATCATGGAGTTAGGAGCATTAATAAATACAGAAGTGTAGCTGATTGTAAGAGATGCAATATACTGATCTGTAATATTTACGCACAAACTAAAATTTTGATGTATAAAAAACCTCTCTATGTTGTTGGTGATGTATTTTTAGATTCATATATCAATCACATTTAGTTGCTGTCTAAAGGACAGTGGACTATATTGATCTTGCTGACAACCATCATTCTCAACTAGTTTATGTGCACTAGCCATTGGAATATATTCACTCGTGAGTCGTGGCTATGGATCTTGGCATCAATTGATTGTTATGCTGTTATTCTCATTCATGGAGATCATCCACGTATGCTCACTATATGAATGTGGTATTTTGCCATCAAAAAGTCTCAGTAGTCTGGTTGTTTGTTCTCTTCTTTCTGCCATGTCTCATATGCTTTGCATTTGGTAAATGCATTTATTCTAAGATTTGGTATAATTCACCATGTACTTATTGTTGTGTTTGATCTCTGTGGCTTCTTTCTCCACAATTTTGCAGTAGTACTTTTCATCAAGTACATTTTTCAACTTGTAGTTTGGGTCCATCCTTGTAGATAAGGATTTAGATTGATAAAGAAGTGCTATTCTTCATCAAATTTGTTAAACATAAATGATTTCAGAATGTACTATTTGAGTTCACATATAATAATCATGTTGACTAGTGCGCATGGGTTCACGTACTCAAGTTCTAGTGATGAAACATGTGGAGGTAAACACTTTACATCATCAAATTTTTAAACAATTTGGTAGATGAAGGCAAGTTTTTTTAACCCTAAAGTAAACTTCAAATTATTGACCTGTGTTCGGCAAATTCCTGAGAGTATGCTGTAATAATTGGAAAAACCTTGCCTTGGGTAATTTCATATAAATTTGCTTGACGCATTGTGCTGCCTTGTCCTTCCAGTTAAAAATGGTGTTTTAAAATGATCTGAATTCTATCTGTAGTTTGTTTTTCCTTTTTTGATTCAGGTGCTCGTCACCATTTATTCATGAGAACTGTCTTTCTTTTCCAAAAGACAAATTAACTGTTAAGAGAATACATGAATTTGGTTTGTTCCTCGTACAGTTAACTTTTTGTTTTTGCTATGTTTTTCCTGGCACTGTTTCTTGATGTTTGTTTACTTGATTCATAGAATATACAATAATCATGTGTTATCAGAGATGCCAAAGTTTGTCTCTTGTTCCCTATGCCATTATAGAAGATTTGTTTTTTCCCTTTGAGAAGATTCTGCATAAGAACATGTTATTTGTCTGCTCTTACTGTCTCAGCTAGTTCATAGGCAGTCTGCTTTTAGTCTACGGTTCCTTGATTGCTGTATCCTCATTTATGGTTTTTGTATGCAATCGATGAAATTGAGTTGCCATTGAAATGGTTGGTGGTTATAATCTAATTGATAGGCTTCATGGTTATCAATCTCGATATGTAGATAGTCCGTGGCACTTCCAGCGTATTACTCTTTCCTATGAAAGGCACATTCAAAATTTACTTCACTGAAGTTTTGGTGGTGCAACAACCGGAAGGAGATTTTTTCTATCTTAACCTGCTTTATAGGATCAATGCTTCTTACTAACTAGTTCTCTTTGCCATTCTATGTCGCTCTGAAAGTGCAGTACTGGTTTGGAAATCGGCGAGCAATCTAATTATCTTGTGCTTCTACTTCCTGAAAGATTCTGCTAAAATACCACTGTCATGTTTATATATTCTCTCTCTATTCTTCCCTTCCTTTTAACTAGTATTTGCAATAGTATCATGGCTAAGCTCAATATTTCTGCTACACGGCCACCATGCTGCATCTTACTGTTGTGTTTGCATTAAATTCCTATTACCTGATCTGAATTTCATGTTGTCCTCTATGATGAAGGTGTTTAGGTCTCTAAATAGTCACTGATTTGGAGGTTTCATGTGATTTGTTGCATGGGTCACATGTGTATCTGCTGCCTTCTCTTGTACAATGTGTGTATATTTATTGATAGAACTATCAGTTATATATAAATCTGCATTATTCTTTTTCCTTGGCTGTTGATGATCCAGGTTGACATCGGGTTTCTTCTAATCAAGTGATCAGTATACATAACTGCTGGCCCCTAACCAAGTGTGCAGGTTAAGAAAGTTCAACTTGTTGATGCAACTCAGCTCTGTTGAAAGCAAAAGAAAGGAAGAATACAAGGAATGTAAGAATGAACCTCAGGACCAAAAAGCCTTTGTGGAACAGTAGGTCCCTCCGCCCTCTCTCTTTCAGTCTCTCTCCTTTTTTGCCTTTTCTCCATAACTTGTTCTTGTGCCAGAGAAAGACGCACACATCAAAAAGGAAGAAAAAGGCAGGGAAAGTAAAAAAGGCCTTGACTTTCCCACTCTGCTACCAAGGTATCAGCATCAGGAGGAGCCCATTAAAGAGATTCAAATCCATTGGAAAGATGATGCAGATGGTGGCTCCCTACCAAAATAAACAATAGGTATGCACCAGTGCCACAAGATGCTTCATCTAATGCCCACACTTTACCTGAAACTGGCACAGCATAGGCATGTGTCTCATACTTTCCCTAGACTTGAAAGACCTCAGATTCTAGGTAATGCCTAGAAGGTTATGGCCAGTAATAGATTATGTGAGATTGGCACGCACATCCTTTTTCTGGTTGTTCTGCTGGTTCATGATGATCCAAGTGGCAGTACTGCCATGGTTGAGAGTTATAGCCAAACCATTCCCTGTTCCTTACCTTTAAATGCTTCCAAAATGAGGTAAAATTAGTCGAGTAGCTATCAGATGAACGAAAAAGAGGTGGACAGCAAGAAATATTGGCTTCAGAAGTCTATTAATCCATGTTGGCTGCTGGAAAAGAGTTGTTATAATGCATCTCCAAGAGCTACCGACAGCAAGCTGAGACTTGTCAGAGATGAGGAAAGCAGAAGAACAAAAGACGACCAAGCAAACCAAAGTCGAAACTTCCATTGAAGGATAGAGAAGTTAATATATGAGCTTGCAAGTCACTGAGAGCAAGAAGAACATTAGAAGAAGTACAGAGACTCAGACTGTCACAAGCTTTATTTTGCACTCTTATTACCATATCTATTCACACAAGAAAAATCAATGCACACAGACCTGTAAAAAAAATCAGGAAAATTCTGTCACCCAAACCTTGCAAATTGAGTTGTAACTTTCCATGCTCTGTGTAGTCTTTCACGATCTATACCTGTCCGAATCCCACGGATAACATCTGGAAATCCTTGCCGTAGATGTCTGAAGACTGTAGCTGCTGCTGGATTTGGTGCCAGGATACTAGATCACTGAACACAGATGGGCTTTCTGCCTTGACGTCACAATGCAGAGGTTGGCTTAGGCTTTGGCTTTGGGTGGCTGCTGACACCGGGAAGGCGCCGTCGAGATACTGCGACCATTTGAGGTCCTCGGGCTCCTTTTCAAGCTGGACCTGGGCATCCTTGTCCGGCGTTGACTCCGGCCAAAGAAAGATGTCATTGTGGAAGAAGGAGCTGCTGTTCTGCATCTCTACTGTATCAGAACTGTTCATGCTACTCTGACTACTATTTCCGGAGTAAACAGCATCACTGTACTGCATGCCATCGATACCAGCGCAGATCTGTGCCGAATTATCCATTGAAGTGGAAAGGATTGTGGTTGGAACTGATGGTAAGCATGTGGATATTGTGTTGCAATGGAAGTCCCGATTCATCTCGAGCAGCCTACTGTTATGGCTGAGCCAGAGAGGATTCGGACAGGCCGATAGGTCGGCCAGGGCTGTCTCACTGCTGCTGCAGTCAGTGGCAAAGCTCAACTGTGCTAGGGGGAAGACACTCACTGGATCGGAGCTGCTTTGGCTGGTAATGAATTGGTCGAGGAAGAAGCATTTGGTCATCGGTGATGCCTTCCTCTCGACGGCACACGTATCGAACACCGGCATTGAAGACGACGCCGGTCCGCGTGCTGCGTCATTCAAGCTCTCCAATGCTGCGGCGGGAACTTTGAGGTCGACGGAGCCGGACGTGCCTTCGCTGGTCCTGGAGGCTTTGGCTTCCCCCACTTTGTCCTCCGCGAGCGGCTTGTGGGTGTTGGGGTCGATCCCTCTCTGCTTGAGCATCTTCTTGATGCAGGAGTTCCAGAAGTTCTTGATCTCGTTGTCGGTCCTTCCCGGCAAGCGTGCTGCGATCTGCGACCACCTGGAGAAGTTGCCGGTCCAGAAACAAGAAGGCAAAAGGATCAGAGGCCCGAAACCTGACGGCGTTTGGGAGCTCAATATGGATAAAAGATGAGGAGGTGAGGGTCTTCTTCTACCTGTTTCCTAGCACTGCATGGAGTTCAATTATGAGATTCTCCTCCTGCTTTGAGAAGGACCCTCTCTTAAGATCAGGCCTCAGGTAGTTTATCCACCTCAGCCTGCAGCTCTTCCCACACCTCTGAAGTCCTGCATGCAGAAGAAACAATGGAGAATGATCAGATACAGAACAGTAAGGAAGGAAGGAGATGTTGAAGTTCCACGCATTGCAGCCTTAGGTGGCCGGTACTACATCACCTGCTTGTATGGGGACAGAGCTCCAACACCCATGGCCATATTTTGTTATGTGCTTGATGAGCTTTTCATCTTCCTCAGGAGACCACAGGCCTTTCCTCAGCTTTTGCTTGTAGCAGCATGTGTGCCTCCCCATTTCTGGTGAGACCCGAGGGGAATGCAGCAAGGCTTCCTGCCTGCGGAATTGGCGGTGGGAGGAGCTTCGAGTGAACGAGGAACCCGAGAATGTGGAGGAAAGAGATAGGAGGGAGGCAGAGGAATTGAACTAACACTGGAGAAGGAATTGGAATTAGGAGAAGGCCAAAGCTTAAAAGAGAGGGAGAGGGAGAGGGAGAGTCACAATCAAGTGGTTGGGATCGAGTTTAGCTTCTCTTTTCTCTCTTTTTCTTCCCCTTGTTTTAAAGGTGCAGAGAGGAAGGCTCAAAGCATCTGAATTGTTCATGCTTCAGAATAAATTGTCTGGTGCAGCCATGGTGGGTCAGCTCCTCTGATATTTTCAGTGAAAAAGCTCAGAATGTTCCCATGCTGATCACTCGTAAGGTCAAGTCAGTAAAAGTAACTTGGTAGCAGACATGCAACTCCATGAAGAACAATCCTCCTCCGAGCTACCTCCATCCGAATTGTGATTGAAGCAACCCATCCCACCTATTCATGATGCTCCCTGCCACAAGCATCTCATGCAAGGACAAGAATGTTGTATCTGGAAAGGTGGGACTGGGAGAGTCCTGTGGAGGCAAAGATATATCCTACATTAATTGGGTCTGTTTGCTGGAATGGCTGCATTCCTTCCTCCTGTCCAAAAGAAGCCAAAAGATAAAATTCCTGCTTGAGCTCTACATGATCCCCGAATCCATGGCCATGTTGGAAAAGCTTCATCATTGGGCAGAGACCAAACAAAAATTATGTGAGTATCAAATAACATAGCATCTTCCTTTCATCTTGACAACCATCATTGTCCTCTTGGAAACTTGATGGAGAAATTTGTTGTCTTCCATTGGAATACATGTCCTGAGGCATCTACATCTTTCTTAGTTGGTGCCCATGACAAACAAAAGCTGTGTTTTTGTTCTGTCCTTAACAAGAGAATCTGAAGCAGGTATTTTTATTCTTTGTTTCAGGAAAGATGAGGCATTGTTCACTGACACCAAGTAATTATCCAATTGATGGATGTCAACATATATTTCCACTGAGAGTACTCACACTGGTCCTCACTCCAACATTGATAGAGAACACCATGGCTTTATCACTTTCAGGCAGTTCAAATATGTGCAGTGTGCTCAGGTTGCTGCATTTCCACAGAAGCCTCTGAAAGCCAATATGCTTTTGCATCATTTCATGCAATTCTCTCCTTTGAGTAAAAAGTGAAGCAGCAGATTAAAAATGACACTTCGAAGGTTACGTAATTAAAATGTTAAAAGTTGACAAAGAATAAATTAAAAACAATTATATTATGCAATCATATATTAAAAAGAATAAATTGTTTGGATTGCAGGAAAGGAAAGGAAAATAGTTTTGGTCCCTTTTTTATTGAGGGAAAACTATTCTTCTTCTTCTGGAATTGTCATGCAAAGTTGATTGGAAAAATGAAAGGCGATTCCCTAAAGAAAAGCTTCTTTTTTTTATTCGCTTTTCTCCTTAAGAGGTATCCATTTCCCTCACCAAAACAAAAACAAAAAAATCTATTTTTTACTTTTTTAATTTTTTTTCAAATGATATCTTCTATTTTGAATAATAATAAAAATATTTATTATCATTAATCTCATCGATACTTCAGTCTTTAAAATATTGTATGAACTAGTCTATAGGACATACTGGTCCAAGTGAATGGATCAGTCGACATAATATTATGATCGTATAGCGAACCTATTACAATATTTAGAGTTAGAAGTTTGATTTATTATATTTTTCAATAATTTTTTTTATTATGATGATTAAAATATTATAACAAACTAATTTTTGGTGCCCATTTGAGTTAACAAATTAGATGGTATCTACATAGACCAATGCAACCTATGGACCAACCTACAAGATGTCTTTAAAAATTGATGAGAAAAGTATCACTGGGTGGGTGAAAGATATTTTTAATATTATTTCAAAAAAAAAGCTATCATTAAAAAAAAGGGGGGGGTATCATTTAAACAAAAAAGAACTTTTTCAGAATAAATTTAACCTAACTCTAGGAATAAATTTCATGAAAAATTGATTTGTGCATGGCAGCATAATTTGCTGCCATCAATAATTACGACTCAATTGCATGATGGCATTATTGAGTCCATGTGATGCTATGCAAGTCTCCAATTGAATAAGAGATCGTAAAGTGCCAATGCTAATTGCATACTATTTAATGAACTCCACCACATCTTTTGTTTTTTTTTTTTTGTGGTTGGTGCCACATTGGATCAATTAGGATATGAGTTCTTTTGATAGAGAGGGCCAACATACCCTATCTCATTCAATATATAAATATATATATATATATATATATATATATATATATATATATATATATATATATGTACTTTAAAATTCATCGATAAATCGTCGTCAATGTGACCCTAAAGTGATGCCACCTTTATGTGACATTATGTACAAACTATCTACAAAATAGTGCCCAAAGTCCACTTTAGAGGCTTATAATTTTTGCAATGCATTGCCTTTTTGACCATAATATACAATTTGTAGGGAAGCCATCAATGCCATAAAGATTGGTACACATCGTAAAATAATTGTACTTGTGTTTTTATGGTTTTGATCCATATATATGTATTTTTTTTCCTTATCTATTTTATAATATTGATATGGTGTATCATAGCTAAAAAATATTGCCATACTATACTAAGGAAAGGTCAAATGGAATAAGACCTCAAGACATGGGGTTTGATTAGTGTATTTATGCTTTCAACGTGCATCATATGGATGGATCCTTTCTTGAGGCATCTACAAGAAAAACAAAAACAAGTGGTCTCAAATGTTTTGTATTATGCACTAATGACAATGGAATTGCAAATGATCAACCAATCTTTGATTTGATCTCATTCCATCTTTGAAGTAGCAAAAGGTAGAGAGTGATTTTGTTTTTGTACCAAGAGTGAATCATGGGTTGCTCTTACATGCTAATTTCAAATGGCTCAATAGGAGTTAATTTGGATTCAATCTATGTTTGTGGGATAAACTACAAATTGTACTAGATGGATGATAACAGTACCCTACAAAAAAGAAAAGAAAAATGGTAGGGAAAACCTAGTTTGAGACTATGGTAGGCCATTAATAAATTCAACACTTTAATGTAGTCAAATATAGGAAGGACTAGTGACAAAAAATTATATTAAAGATAATGCACAATAACCCTAACTTGGTCCATTCTGAAGAATAAAGGGCTCCATGAAATAGTAGGGTTAACATCACAACACAAATGACCTAACTTTTGCAAAGAAGAAAGATATGTGAAATCTCCAGTGGGACCAGTTAAAACCATGGTGATTGGAATTGAATTTTACTCACCATCATCATCATCATGTATGTGATAGAAAACAAAATGATTTGATGGATGGACAAAGTTTCATGTGGCAATCATTCTATTAAATGAAGCAATTGTCATCCGTTCATCTCATCAATTAGCTGAGTTCATTTCATATGAAGCTTCATGCTATATTTTAATTCCTTTTTCCAAAAAAAATATATATAAATTATTCTCCTCGACGCGTAAAATGCAATCCAAATCTCGAGTTCCTTAAAGGCTAAATACAAGTCCAGTGCATTAAGTTTTAACCATCCAATGAGAGCTTAATCCATCTGGTTCTTATATTACATTAGGAGATAACACGACATTGGATTTGAGTGTGAAGAAATGTGATTATGACTTTTTATTGGTGACTTGCTAAATGAACATTTCAGTGAAAAGGACTGCCATGAGAATCACGTTTTCTTCACTTACTTGTGATGCTAAGATCCTCATTGTGTTGGTTTAAGTGTTTATATCCTACGACAATATTTTGGATGAGGTACCAAATTGGTGCAATGAATCACCCTTGTGGTGGTTGAAACAGCCAATTCATTGAAGGCGATGATACGTCCTCCTTGATGAAGAGGTGATGGCTGAGGCTTCGTCTTTCTTCTCTAGACATTGCCCCTTGTAACACAACAAGCAGGTGACTCCATCATGAGTCGAGAGAGAAAGAAACCCTGCTGACAAAGGAATAAAGATGAGTTTATGCGAATTCGCATGGACTCTTACTTAATGATAGCATGATCAGAAGCTGATAACATGTGTGACAATTTAGTAATCTTCATTTTACATCACTTAGAATCCACATCATGATTGATGGCTCAAGAAAGAGGATTAATTAGAGGACTTGCCGCACATATGATTGATTACTTTAATCGGATCGTATTACGGGGACAAAGGGAAGAGACGCCAAAACTCACCTCGACCGACAAAGGAGCAGCAGAAGAGTCTCCTACTTGCTCGATGGGGTGACAAAAAAGTCAACTTCACGGTTTCCCTGGTACTCCATTATTGACGTGTTTGCTTGGTCCGTGAGACTCGAGATCGAATGCCCAGTTTTCTCTCCCACTTGCAGCTCATCTGCAGCTATACTGTTCTTCGTTCTATGGATCATCGCGTCTGTTCAATGACGTACTCCATTTTGAGCACCCGAATATATCAATGACCGGTGGTTAGTAGCAGCCTGAAGTGGTTGACAGGCACGTCTGCAAGTGCATTAAAGTACACCATGAATCAATCGGCAGTCACTGTTCATACAAGCGAAACGACAGTAGTTCCCTGCTTTTGCAGTTATACACTGTCAACTTTGTGTGTAATTAATGGGTGCTCTCAGTCATCGACGATTGTGCAGTGCGTGCTTCAAGTTATTATATCTTTGATCGGGTCAAGGAAGACAAGGAGCAAAGAATTGCACCGTGCCTTTTTTTAATGCCTAAATTCATGAGTCTGAGGTAGAACAATATAAATCATATTTAACACCATATTCCATATCTGCCTCTTTCACAAGGATAGCTCAAATTATGATTTGAACCTAAATTCAATATGTGTCAGTCACCCTATTCTTTTAATTTGTTCATCAACTATTAACGTTAAGCTATCTGAGATAGCAGCAATATCAAACTATTGTTTGCATGTCCACTTGGGAATGGCATGCAACTGTGTAGAGTACTGTAATGTTCATGTCCGTCTTTGATCTATAAGCATGCAACTGTGTACTCTAGAGCCATGCCCACGCATGACAGTCTCTGAGTCCTTCCCCCTGTGTGTACCTTCTCTGGTCCATCCCTGAATCGAAGTAAAGGAATCGTGTCCAATGTCCTCCATGGCTGCCCTTGAGGACTAAAATGAACAACCAGACAAAAAGGAGTCCTTGATTGCGGTGTACCAAACTCCTTACCCCTTGTCCACACGAGCAGGCAATTATAGGGTTGTTGCAACGACGGAGAGGAACAGCGTCCCAAAGCAAATGGTTGTCTTTGTCCCATGGAATCGTCAAAAGAAGTGAGGCGGAAGGTCCACCACTCTCCATGCAATGTTCCCTTCAAGTTAAAAGTACTTTGCACTCAACCATGCGTGTTCGGATAGGGTGGGCAGGGCGTTCATATATGATTGCAGCAGGCCATGCATGAGGGACAAAGGTGCTTTCTTCCCTTTGCCGAATGATTACACGCCACCGGAGGATACGGCTAGTCTTCGTCTCATCGTTCAGTTCCTTTGGGTTCACTCCACCCCCTTTTATTACTGCCCTCGACAAAGAGTTCCTTGCAAGTAACAAATGTTACATGGCTTCTTTTTTGTTATTTTATCGATCGATAAGTATGCGATCAAAATTAGACTCTCGTTGTCGTCACCCTAAAATTAATGCATCCCCGCACAGCATGCACTAAATGTGAAGATGAAAGCCGCAAGCAAGCACACGGTTGAATGCCAACCACGACAAATCGATCGGTATACGGAAGGGGGACAGCTTCCTGTTCGTCGTCGTGTGGAGCACGGTGTGCCAACGACTTTCTCCATGGACGATTGCTTGATCCGACGCATCTGCCAGTCGTGATCGTTTCCTTTCCAAATGACAACTGCAACTCGTCACTCACACTGTTCCGGGATCAGCTCATGGTTAAATATCTGGTTTTTCAGCTTCGAGCTGCCGACGCTCCGTCGAAGCCTTGAGATATATTAGCATGCACACTTGTGTAATGATCCAGAACAAGAAATTCGGGAAAATGACCTGTTAACCAGATCTTTTTCTGTAATGAAGTTCTTGACATTAACGTGCACTTTGATCCATCGTTTTCTAATAAATGTGACACTGTGTATTGCACATCAAAGTGATCAGAATTCCTCCCTTACCGACCGCTCTTTCGCTGGTTTCGTGAACATCCAGCACGTGGATCGAGGCAACAAGTAGCAGGCGTAATTAATATTATCATCTGAGCAATCTAAAGAAGCAGGTCGCAGGTCCGTAGTTGTGCGTTGGTAGCTCCGTTAGGGCGGATGAAAGGCGAAGGTGCGGTCGGAGCATGCAGTTGCCGAGAAAGGACGACGAGGGAAATGCAGTGATAGATCATGGACGCTGGGGCCCGCGAGGAGGGCCGGCCGGCTTGCCGGGTAGGTGAGCCTGTGCACGAGGCGCCCGTGCCGTCGCGTTGAGGACCCTCGCTTTCTCTCCCTTCGTCGGTGCTTTCCACGCCGCCGGCAGGCCGACACATCCACGGTCGTCGGCGGGCCCTCCGTACCCGACGTGACCTTTTTGTCGGCGCACGCGGGTCCCATCTGGTTCTTGCCCTCACGTGGGCCCGTCCTTTGCTTTCCCCACGAGTCCCGCGGAATCTTCGTATTCTTCCTCCCTGTCCCACCCACCACAACGGCGCACTGGGGCCCACTTAGCGATCGCGATGAGTCTGGGTGACCTTGTTTGGGTATCCGAATCATTTCGATTACATACATATATATATATATATATATATATACATATATATTATATTATATATATGGTGTGAAACGTTCCATGTTTTCTCGAGTATATGTTTCTATCTGACAGAGATTTATGTCAATTTTGTCAAGATTTCTACATATAAATTCCAGTACTGGATTTATGTCATTGGAAGTTTCGTCGGCCGTGTGTTCTCTGTAGAGATGGCTTCTCGTTACATCAAGAGTTTCAAAAGCATGTCTTGATCTCCTTAGCATCTCCACCAACAATTATTTCTTTAAGCTGACTTGAATCGGGTCAGGAAAGCGGCTTTGCCTCCGCCTCCTGCTTAAAGGCAAAGATCCTCTCAGGATTTGTTCTTTGACTGGCCTGTCATGGACAAAACAAGACCTCACCGATCAGTATCTTACATCGTAGTAGGTATTTCCGTGATCCTCATGTCAGAGAATAGCTGCAGAGGAGCAGGTGAAGCTTACATCGTATCATTTCATCATGCTATGTTTCTCCAGACCAGCTCAAGTACACAAATCATCTGCTCCGCAGCTATTACACTATCATGACTGTGATCGAGGTCCCTTTTTCTTAGAAGCTTTTCGATGAGCTTTCCATGGTGATCATCGCTTCACGTGAACTCCGAGATGGAGGGGCTTAGAATTGCGGTTAACTTTCGATCCATGAAAGGGAATGCCTACGGAGAGGCACATCAGTGACGGCAATTGACTCCTGCAAGAGAAAAGATGGATCTTGGAACGCCTAAAATCTTCTTACGTGCCAATTGCCGACCATCCTCTTTAAGAAAGCATTCCATTGTCTCTCCCATACTTGATCAATCATCCTTCTCCCTCTTGTTTAGTGTAAAATGACAGTCATCTGCCATCAGACCTTACATCATCGCCAAGTAGTGCACCGACTATTGCTCAAAAGATATGATTCTTCCAGTTCTCCTTACTAAATGATGCTTACCGACATGGTGCACATTGAAAGAGCATATATATAGAAATATAGATCTTATACAATCAAAAAGGACAGGAGATCTAATTCTGCTATTGCTCATGATGGTGGAGACTGGAATAGCAGAGTGAACTTTAATTTAATTGACCTGACATTAACAGATTGAGTAGCAAGAGAAAGGAGAGTGATACAGCCAAGAGAAGGGAGACAAGGAGAAAGGCTGGTTGATGCTACGAAGGCCTAAATCAGAAACAGTGATGGGAATGACTCTGCTATGAGGAACAAGCTGAAATCCAAAAGCATCTCAATTGTACTCGAGTATTATTTGCCATGGTTGGCCATGGATTCCATGAGATCAGCATGTCAGGGGTGGACTAACACACACACAGACACACACACACACGACTGGGGAAGTTGGATATTTGATCTAGAAACTGATGCAGAATGAAGCAAAGGGTTGCAATTGCAAAGCAAACAACTTGCTGCCAAATTTGTTTCAGAACCATGGAAGTTTAGTTTAGTTTGATTTGATGTTCTTTCGGCTGATGGAATGTGTTCTCAGAAAAAGAAATGTTGAAACTCGGAACTGCAGAGTGATTTGGCTCACTCTTAGATGCTGTCAGCTTAAATGGTCATGGAATATGAACTCATCTCATCTCAATGCGAGCCACACAGAAGAGGTACTCCAAAGAATTATAAGGAAAAGGCAAGGCTGATTCCAATCAACTACATGTTTGATGAAATTGCTCTCACTGTTCAGAATCGAATGAGTTCTCAGGTGGTTTAGATTGAATCGTTCAAAATTAAATGTAGAGTAAAATTGTACTTTATTTTACATGATTTGGTTCATTAGAGACATCATATATCTAATAAACCCAATTGAGATGTGACCCAAAGCATTAAGTTTGGGCCATTAGTATTAGACTGTATGGGTTGGAATATGTTGTTGATGTTCCATGGTGTTCCAATGGAATCAGTGGCTTTAGCTAAGCATTTGAGTGTTGAGTGATCTCTTATAATGCTAGGAGTGATAATAAGATGGTTCATAACTTGATAAATATTAGTTGTAATAAATGGATTTTTTATTATTTATTTTTGATGTAATAAGATGTTTAATTGATGAATGATTTTTGAAAGAGAAGTTCATGAGGTATCACAATTAGGCTTATAAATAATATTGTTTTTCTATTTTCTAGTTATGAATATTGTCATATAATCATTATGAATAGATAATTTATAATATTTAAATGCAAGGAGAAATTATAATTATATCGAGAAAATATGATTTTTTTTTTATCATATTAGTATCAATTCCAAATGGAGAACCAAAATTTATCCAATAAACTTGGAAAGGATCAAAGGCAATGATGTCTTGGTACATGCACTATATTAAGATGAAAAAGCTTCCAAAAACAGGATAGTTGAGGTTGAACTTTGGCTTAACATTATTATTAAGTGAAAGCACTTAAAAGTTAAAAGTTCAAATGGGATGTTAGAAAATATATCTAATTAATTATCTTGTACCTTACATCGAAACCACAAAAATATGCATAAAAATTTACTATATAAGGAAGGGTTCATGAACCTTCAAATTAGTGCATGAACTGTTGAATTGGTGCATGGCCCTTAGAATATGATCATTAAAATTGTATGCTCTAATCTCTATAAATAGATACAAAGAAAATGATGATATTGTAGATATAGTAGTGCGATATAACTCTCCTCCATCTTCATCCTACTTTCCGTCGCCTCTCATGAGTGATAAGAAGGAGGCCATGCCGGAAGAGGAGGAGGAAGAGGCACCCAGCACACCGCGGGGTGCAGAACACAGGATCCCCGAGCCCGTGTGCCCGCCGCCGCCGCCGCAGCCGAAGAAGCCGACCATGGCGCCCCGCTCTGACCCTCCTCCCCGGACGCACTTCACCTCTGCGGAGATCGACGAATTGTTGGCAGAATTCACTTCAAAACAACAAAGCATGTCATCTAAACCACCAACCAAAAAAGAGCATTAACTAAGAAGGGTGTAGCGTCGTTGTAGAGTGGAAGCATCAGTGCTTCCCTTCGTATATCAGCTTGGGAAAAGCTTTGGACTCGGTAGATGCAGTTATGTATGTTTTCTGAAAGGTATATATATATATAAATATATACAATACTTATGGTTCTTTAATTTCCATGAATTTAAGCATTCATCATGTCCTCGGCACAAGTATTTTGTTGGATGGATTGTATGGTACAAAAGCTCCAATGGCATCTCTCCTAATGGTATTTGCTCACTTGTGGAGCTCAGCAGATATTGGTAAGAAACTGAACTCAGTCACTCCTCCACATTGTAGGAAAAAACAGCAGCTGGACCTCATAAAAGGAATAAACACTATTCATAAGATGGCACATGTAATTCTTCAAGTTAATTTATCATCGTAAAACCAACATAAACATGTTACTCTGACTCCTTCAGAAAAGAAAATAGGGTGGGGCTGAAATGGACATTACCACAATTCATCATCATCATCATTTAATTCTCTGATTGAATATTCTGTTGTTAAGAAAGGGCAATGCATTTCATTAAAAGGGTGCCTTTATGGGACCTGCAACACTTCATACATCTTTGGCATGGACAAGGAGCAGATGAATCTATGAACAAAAATCTTTTCTGAGAAGGTCAGGTACCAAAATCATGTTCAGAAACCAAGCTAAAAGTTTCCAATACTGTGGCTCATCAACATCCAGTAATGTGGGCACTACTTCTTTCAGTGATTGTTTTGGAAACATGTAGGTGGACCACTGTCTTTGCTAAAGGAATTTGGCATTTAAGATTCCAGCACATACAACCCATCTCAGGACCACAATTTTCAGGCTCTGATTATTGTCTCAGCTTGAGCAGGAAACTAATAATGGCTTCTTCCTGTTTCTGACACAATTATGAACAACTTGTTTCTGATTGCTTGAATATTATTAAACTTTGATGTCAAAATAAATACTTTTAACACAACAAAAGCAGCAAATTCTTTTTCTACTTCTCTTAATCAAGCCAACATAGCTTGTTGGCTTTGTAGCAATATTTGATCAAGAAAATAAGAAATTATTGATAACAAGAACCATAATTGACTTGGCCTGAGAGATGATACCAGTAGGGGGTTGTTGGTCTCTGATACTACAAGTGGTTTAGGAGAGGACCTCTGTCCCAAGAATCTTGTTCTTGAAGCAGTGTGTGTGGTCAGTAATGTTAGGTCATGGAGTGGTGGTTGAAAAAAAAATGATTGGCAAATATGATACAAAGTACTTGTGTTGTCACTAAGACAAAAACATGATAGTTTGGTTAGCACTGAGACATGCTCTAAATCTAATAAGCAAAAGTTATCATAAAATATCATGAACTTTTGTTAACTGGTAGTAGGTGTGCAGAAAGAAGGAAAACAAGACTTCTAGTTAAGCCTCCAAAGAACAGCATTTAATCTTTTTCCTGAAGTTTCATGATCAATGGAGTAGGTTTCTTTTTCCTTTTTTTTTTTTGATTCAGGGTAGTCAAGTTACAAGGATGAACAATCTCCTCCCTAAAATTAATTTACAATTATTAGTACATATTTGTTACAGATATTCCAGCTGATCTAATTGAAAGAAAATAATCTGTTTATGACATTTGTCATTTATCTACTAAATAATGGATTTGTTATTGATTGCTTAACATATAAACAATATGCAAAAAGTTTCTCACTTTGCTTTTCTGTACAATTGGAATCAAAGAGGGGGCTGGCAGCACAGATTGTGTGCTTTTTGTCTTTTCAGTGGAAAGAAGGATTACACTTTAGATATACATATATATATATATATATATATATATATATATATATATATATATATATATATATCTGTATACATATATATATATATCTTCAAGTGACCTCCTGAACTACTAGCCAGAAGTCAATGCCCAAAAGACAACCTATGTCAGAGAAGGACCACACTAGATTGATCCACAAGACAGAGAAAGCCAGATCACATCCTGTCGACTGAAAGCAACACTGCTTCATTCATTCTTGGAACTCTCAATTCTTTAAAAAGAACATAGAACATGGTTTCTTCTTCCTTCGTCACAAAATACTGAGGCAAAGTCATAAAAGACTGGAAACTAAAGAGAAAGCTGATTTGATGTTATGCAAAAGGTAAAAACCTCTATAGCACAACTGAAAACAACCCTAATGCAAAAGGTTCTACCACTGATGAATCCACACAGGCCCAATCATTCAAAGCCACCTCATGGCCAGTGCAATGTTTTATTTAATGCTTTGCTATTTCATTCCCTTCTTCTTCTGTAGTATTAGCATGGGAATCCACTCATGCCAGCTCATGTTGCTGTGTGCTTCCTAATTGAGCCACTGGTGTTATATATGTCCCAGACCAGCTCTGCTGTGGTCTCTTCTCATCTTCCCACGCCTTCCCTGCCTCTGCTGCTCATCACAGGGTCCATTGTCACCATACAAACTCCTGGATCCATGGCCTCTGAAGCTTCTGTGACAGATGAAACGGTTACTGAGGTCAGTGAAGAAGAAATGACTTATCTACATACTTCCCTTCTCTTTCTTGCTTTGTGTAAGTACAGCTTTCACAACTAGGTGATGTGATTAAACACAATTACACTGGCCAACGATCCTTTCTTTCTTTTTCTTTTTTGTATCTTAGTAGGTGATCCCCATTAAGTTCTTCAGATGAATCCTCTTGTGGTTGTTTTTCCCAGTTTCCTCAAAGAAGGGAAGAGGGAAAGAAATGGGGGGCTAAATAAGAAAAAAAAGTTGTTTAATGTTTGCAAATACATGATTTTGTGTATAATATTGCATCCTATACGTCTCTTTATATGGCCTCTGCTAATCTGTTCTAGAGTGATTGTTTCTGGAACAAGACACCTATCTCTAAATTGCAATATTTCCTAATTTTCAGAACCCTGATTATATCATTTTTAAATCCTACAAGTAAAACCCTATTAGCTAGCATCAATTCGATATTAGTCATCTTGTAGTCTCCACACTTGAGAATGGCCTGTCTTCTTTTTCTTGTATGTTGTTACTGTATTCCTCCATCATATTTATTTTTATACATTTTCTTGATGTGCCTTCAAGTTTTATGCACAAAATTTAGTTAGTTATTGATTGCAAAAGATAATTGGTATGTTTACCAAATTACTGAACATAATGAGTTACCATTATTTATCTTATTTCTTCATTATTGTATCCACAAATGTGATATGAAAGGCAGGAAAGCTTGTATCTGTCTTTATACATAAATCTAACAAGTTTAACATAAGAAATTCTAAGTGTAGTTTACATTTTACACCAAAAGCAGATTACAACCAGCTTCGTATTTGATATGGAACCAGTTTGTACTACTTAATATAGGTAGAACTGGCAAGCAAGATGATACAAGAATCATGTTGTATGTGATAGAAGATAAGATTTCTATCAGTATGCACTGAAATTTGGTCCCAAAGTTTGCACACTCACAGGATTTACTGCAATCCACCAAATGCTTGCTCAGTTCTTAAGAATATCTCTATTTAGTTTCTACAGAACAGCCTTTAAGGATTTGCAATTTGCAGTTCAGCTTCTCCAGTCATATAATGCAGGAAAGCATTTTGTTAAAGGATGTGTTAGAAAGATCCAAATTGGTCTTTTAGCTTTTTTTCTTTCAGCAGACATTATGTTAGTTTGATTTCTACAGACATGTTATGTCAAAATGTATGATTTATGTCGAAGAAAGAGTAAAGCAAACCTTTTCGGACCTGTTTTGTATGATCTCCATTGGCATAATGTAACTAGGTAATTTCGCTCTTCGTCGTTTCACAGGCATGTAAAGTAAGTGAAAACCAGACAGTGCAACTTTCTCATCATATTAATTTTACAGATCAGTTCAATGCGAAACTTACATTGCCCATCACAAACATTCTCATAAGAAATACAAATTCCATACCTTCTCTTACTGCTAATAATTTTAGACAATAGTGAATGTCAGGTGACTATGATGAAGTATATATGACTCCTAAGCAAATATCAAAGGCTTTAGTTGATAGCTGAATAGTTTAGACGTTTTACCACAGATCAATACAAATGTTTCTGATGACATAAGTAATGCTTATGAAATGAGTGCTTCAGAGCCTGAGGATCCAAAAGTAAAAGATGTAGAGGAAAAGGTGCATTTCCAAGTATCCTTGCAAATACCATAGTACATGCTAAGCAAATATCATTCTGTTTTTTGCAATTTTCTTATATTTCTTAACTAGTTAAAACTTCAAACCCTTTTACAGAAGATTGAGACTAATGTATCTGGTGATGTAAGTAATGCTGATGACATGAGTCTTTCAGAGACCGATGATCTAAAAGGGAAAGATGAAGAGGAAAAGGTTTATCTGAATTTGCATTTGCAAATGCCATTTAAATATTTGCTACCCGAGCAAAAATTATTGTGCTTTTGTATTTTTCACTATTTATTTGTCAGAGCTTTTTGTTGACATCTAAATGGTTCTAACCTTTTACAGAAGTTTGAGACTAATGTTCCTGATGATGCAAGTAATGCTAATGAGGCGAACCCTGCAAAGCCTGAGGATTTAGAAGTAAAAGATGGGGAGGAAAAGGTGCATTTGCAAATACGAGAAGATGATAACTAAGAAAATACCATTGTGATTTTGCATTTTCTGTATTTATATGTGAGAGCTGTTTCTCGATATATGAATAAATCAAACCTATTATAACAGATTGAAACAAAGGTTTCTGATGATGTAAGTAATGCTGATGAGCCAAGTCTTTCAAAGCCTGAGGATCTAAAAGGAAATGATGAAAAAGAAAAGGTGCCTTTGCGTTTCAATTAGCAAATATCAATATATGCTACCTAATTAAATATCATCATGCTTTTTAATTTTCTATATTAGCTGAATAGTTCACACCTTTTTACAGCAGATTGAGACTAGTGTTTCTGATGATATAAGTAATGCTGATGAGGCAATTTCAAACCCCGATGATCTAAAAGGAAAAGATGAAGAGGAAAAGGCTGTGCAGGATTCAGCAAGTGTTGAAGCACCTACAGCTGAAACAGAAGAGAATCTGGAACAAAAAGAAGAGGGCACTGTGATTGAGGT
Organism: Musa acuminata AAA Group; assembly: GCF_036884655.1. NCBI lineage: Eukaryota > Viridiplantae > Streptophyta > Magnoliopsida > Zingiberales > Musaceae > Musa > Musa acuminata. The sequence goes on from NC_088349.1 coordinate 12,472,271, forward strand.
GGTGAAGGAAGCAGCAATAGATGAGTCAGTTTCAGAACCATCAGTTGAAGCTGAAGAAAAGGATGCAATGGGCAAAACTGATGTACCTAATACCCCTGAATCACCAATGGAACCTGTGGAGCAACCAGCAGAGGTTTCAGATGCATCTGTTACAGAAGATTCAATTGAAACACCAGAAGAACCATCAGTCTCAGAAATTGTGACTGAAGAAGCAAAAAGTATTGAAGAATCTTCAGAAGTTTTTAGTGTACCTGATTCTCTATTAGTAACACATGACAAACCTGTCGAACTACCTCCTGTTGGTTTAGTCCAGGAACCTGGTCCTGATTCCAATGTGACCCTCAATGCAAATGAAACAGCAGAAAAGTCCCAAGAGGGAGAGTCTACGTCACAAGAACTACCTCAAAACGAAATCTCATCATCCAGTACTGAAGATCCAATCAATCAAGTTCATGAAACTGTTGAAATGGTAAGTACAGAATCAATTGCCATAGTTCCTTCTGTATATGAGCATAAAGAGATTGAAGCAGAAAATATTGTTCCTGAATTGTCAACTGAAAAGATAGATGATGATCACAATGCTGATGAGGGCAACAAGGAATCTGCAGAAGAGAAAGAAGTGTCAGCCACATGTGTTGTAAAGGTTTCTGATACCACTCCTGCCACTGAAGTTCCTGAATGTGCTGTGGAGCCAGAGGTGACTGTTAAAAATGAGGAGCAAGACAGTACTGTAAATGTTGAAAATGAAGTAGCTGGAAATTCTGAAGAGGTAAAAGCTTCTGACTGTGTTGGATTGATTGGTGAGGTGAAGAATGAGAATTTGGAAAGTAAAAATTTGAATTTGTACAAGAACACTCGAAATATCGATTTAGTTGAAGCAGAAGACAGCAACAAGGCATCTTCCATTGATCCATTAGTAACAGATGACAAACCTGTTGAACCACCTACTGTTGGTTTAGTCCAGGAACCTGCCCCTGATTCCAATGTGACCCTCAATGCAAAGGAAACAGCAGAAAAGTCCCAAGAGGGAGAGCCTATGTCACAAGAACTTCCTCGAAACGAAACCTCACTATCCGGTACTGAAGATCCAATCAATCAGGTTAATGAAACTGTTGAAATGGTAAGTTCGGAAGGAATTGATATAGTTCCTTCTATAGATGAGAATAAAGAGATTGAAGGAGAAAATATTGTTCCCAAATTGTCGACTGAAAAGGCAAATGATGATCACAATGCTGATGAGCACAACAAGGAATCTGCAGAAGAGAAAGAAGTGTCAGTCACATGTGTCGTAGAGGCGTCTGATACCACTCCTGCCACTGAAGTTCCTGAATGTGCTGTGGAGCCAGAAGTGACTGTTAAAAATGTTGAGCAAGATAATACTGTAAATGTTGAAAATGAAGTAGCTGGAAATTCTGAAGAGGTAAAAGCTTCTGACGGTGTTGGTTTGATTGGTGAGGTGAGGAATGAGAGTTTGGAAGGTGTAAATTTGAATTTGTACAAGAACACTCGAAACATCAATTCAGTTGAAGCTGAAGACAGCAACAAGGCATCTTCCATTGATCCATTAGGAACAGATGACAAACCTGTCGAACTACCTACTGTCGGTTTAGTCCAGGAACCTGCTCCTGATGCCAATGTGATCCTCAGTGCAGATGAAACAGCAGAAAAGACACAAGAGGGAGATCCTACATCCCAAGAACTTCCTCGAAATGAAACCTCACCACCCATTACTGAAGATCCAATCAGTAAGGTTCATGAAACTGTTGAAGTTGAAAGTTCAGAAGGAATTGCTATAGTTCCTTGTATAGGTGAGCCTAAAGAGTTTGAAGAAGAAAATATTGTTCCTGAATTGCCAACTGAAAAAACAGATGATGATCACAATGCTGATGAGGGCAACAAAGAATCTGCCGAAGAGAAAGGAGTGTCAGACACAAGTGTTGTAAAGGTTTCTGATACCACTGCTGCCACTGAAGTTCCTGAATGTGCTGTGCAGCGAGAAGTGGATGTTAAAAATGAGGAAAAAGAAACTACTTTAAATGTTGAAAATGTAGTAGCTGGAAATACTGAAGAAGAAAATACTTCTGAAGGTGTTGGATTTATTGGTGAGGTGAAGAATGAGAGTTTGGAAGGTGGAAATTCGAATTCGAACAACAACACTCGAGAAATCGATTTATTTGGAGTTGAAGACAGCAACAACGCATCTTCCATTGATCCAGAACATGATCCTAAAGAGTTAGACACAGAACTAAAGCAAGCAGCCAGACAGACTCTTCTGCATAAAATGTTAGAGGAAAGTGCAGAAGATAAAAAGAAAGAGACCAAGAAAGTTGATAATCAAAGCTTAGCTCAAAACACCAAAGACAATAGTGACTCAAAAACAGATGGGGAGGTTCCTAAAACAGATGTTTCTGGTAAGAAATCTCAAAGCCCACAAAATAGCATTTTATCAAAGGTGAAGAAGTCGATTGCCAAGGTAAAAAAAGCAATCACAGGGAAGTCACCAAGTTTGAAGACCATGATAACTGAAGGAATTAATGACACCAAAGACAAGTAGATGAAGAGTGTATGGAGATGGTGGCATGTTTTTGAGTGCAACACTTTCATGTCTTCTGTTCTTGGCTGCCTTCTTTAAGTTATATGATGTTTACATGTTCTGCAACCTGCCCATGCAAATGTGCCTGCTACATGTTGCCTTCCAGGAAGCTTGAATACATGTGTATGCAAGCTAAAATGTTGGACAATAGTCACTGCATCTTCAGTTATCCATATCTAGGGGAAGAATTCTTGACAGATTCTGATTCACAGCCATGAGGAAAGGGTCATTTCCTCATATGCATAATTTTCAGTATGTATCATAATGTTATGTTTGTTACTGTTTGATTCGTAAGTTCTACCACACAATTAATTATTCTTTCATGGAAGTATGTGTGATGCACTCTTGAATCTGAGTTATTCATGCCAAGGAAAGTAACCTCTCTGACTGGTTATGAACTTTTGTTTTAGCAGAAAAAAAATTTGGGAATTTGAATGGGATATTTGTCTGATAATTATCCTAGTTCTGGAACAAAATCATTTAATTCTAAATCTGAAAGTAACTTTTTTATGCTTCTGAATTAATGTAGGATCATTTTTTGCTTGTATTGAAGCTGCGACTTTGTTTGTCCATCGAAACTTTTCTAATAAGTTGATTTCGGATAGATAACTGATTCAGATGGGAGAACTAAAAGCTGCCTCCTTTTGCATAGTTTCAGGTCGATAACAAGAAATGTTACGACAGTGGTGATACATACACATTTTGGACTGGTTCACATGGTCCTTAAAATATGAGCTGAAACAATTAAAACTACAGTGTCACATTTTGATTTTTTTTTTTTCATATCACATCTTATCACACTTTCCGAACCAATTAGATAAACATCATTTTATTCATAATTTATAAATATTTATTATAATTTATTTATTCATCAAATCATAAGCTGAAAAGTAAACATAGTGATATTAACTCGATGAATCATCCAAATGACTCTACCTAGTGGTAGAGGAAGGTTCGCTCTCCACTGAAATTCGATTTAGTGCTAGTGGGAGGTTGTTTTGAAAATTAAAAATAAAAAAAAATTCAGCAACCGAGTAGAAACCCTAAAAGTTAATTTAAAATGAATACATGATCAAAAATCAATAATCTCATCGGAGTATAGTAAATACCCGAAGGAGCACTCACTCAATAATGGATGAAGAGGTTATATTCTACGAGATGAGTTTGTGTTTGCCCAACAGTGAATAGAGACAAACTCATATCACACTCCTAACAGCGGATAAAGGAACCATCCAACTACTATGACTGAGCTCGCTAATACCCAAAGTAAATCACCCTACCTGTCCTCGACAAGAAAATAATATAATCTCACACTGGTCATATCTATATTGGGATGAAATAATATATTTAAAACATCTCTTTCAAATATCATCAATATTAAATAATATCAATTAGCCCTTAATTGACTTCAACCTTAGTTCAATAGATCCAATTGAACTCGATTTACTAGAATCTAATTGAACCGATCTCCAATCTTCATTTAATTAGTTTGGAATCACCTTAGTATAATTTGGACTAGATTTGGTTTAATTTAGGTTAAGCTGACTTAAATAAGTCAAACCAATTTGAAATCATCCTGAATTGATCTAGACTAATCAAGTCTGGTTTAATTCAATCAATGTTTGAGCTCAAATCCAATAATCATATAATATTGGATTACGTTGGGCCGACCTACTGGTCATGTGCACTATACATAATTGTGCATGCATCACACCAAGTTGGGCCAATCCTGACCTATGGACTGGTCATATGCATCGTATATGACTGCCCATATTGGGTTAAACTAGGTTAGCCGATGAGTTAGGCCTAACTAGTGGCCTATGGCTTGATCTATAGGTTGGGCTTGACTTGCAGATTGTTTGAAAGATAAACAACCTAAGATTGAAATAATAAGATTATGACAATATACGACATATATTCACTAACAATAATATATTAAAAGATAATAATAAATTAAAGAATAAGATTAAAAGATAAACTTAAATACAAAGAAATGACATATGACATGAATAATTTTAACATGATCTAATCAAATAATAAAATTCTAAATCTTAAAAAGGATGAATAATTTTTTGATAATATATTATAATTTAATAATAAAAACTTTAACATTTAAAGGATTAAGAAATATTTTTTGAACTACTCATAGTATATTTTAATCCAGATAAGATTAAAAGATAAACTGCAATACAAGGAAATAACATTCTTAATACAAATATAAAAAATCAAATATCATGTATTCAACACATAAAATATGTATAATTTCAATATGTTTAAATCCAAAATAAAAACCTTTAAAGAGGATTGAAGAATCCCTTAAAAACTTCAGATGATATATTTTAATCCAACAATAAATATTTTGATATTAAAAGGATTGATAAATATTTTTAAAATTAATATTTAAGAAATTAAAATAAAAACTTTTATTTTCAAGAAAGGTAAGGAAACCTACCTCTCGCCAATATGATGTACCTCCTCGTTTCTCCTATTATTATACTTAGCTAGGTGAGGAACAATAGAGAGAAATCCCTCATGAGCCTCCATTAAAGGAAGTTTTTCTTAATTTTTTATGTTTATTTAATATGAATTATTTTTATTTAATATACTAATAAATATGATATTATTTCTTAATTCGTAATGGTAAACAAGAAAATAAGATTAATATTTCTTAAATTACACTGGGAAGTAAAAAAATAAAAGTTGATTCCTGAATTAAATATTTGATTTGATTATATTTCTCTAACTCAAAATTTTGGTCCCCAAATTTAGCTTACCTTAATAGAATAGATGAGGATATTGCTCTCGCACATTGTCACATTGCCTCTTGGTATGAATGGTATTGTCAATAAATCTTTAATAAACGTATAATTTTATTTCCTAGAATATATTCTTTCCTTTCCAAGATATAGGTTGCTTATTCTACAAAAGTGGTATCATCTCTTAGTTATAGAGCTTGGTACGATATGACATGTGATGGATCCCTGATATATCTCCAAAGTATAAACATATAGAATACATCATGGATGCTAGCCAAAACCAAGGGCAAGCCAATATATATGCCACATGCTTGACCTTTTGTAAGATCTCAAATGAGCTAACGAATCTAAAGACTAATTCCCCCTTTGACTAAACTTCATGATTCCCTTCATTGGCAATACATTTAAGAAGACGTACGCACCAACTTTGAACTCTAGATCTCTTCGTCTTCGATATACATAACTTTTTTTTGGTGACTTTGAACTATTAATAATCTTCGATATATAATTCGAATATTATCAATATTTTTTTAAATTAATTAAGGTCTAAAAAGTTTTCGTCTCCTACAGCATCCGTGATCTACACTTTTTTCCATAAAGAACTTCAAATAGGACTATCTGTATACTAGAGTGATAACTATTATTATAAGAAAACTCAATTAGGTGTAAGTGCATATCCCAACTTCCACCAAAGCCTAAAGCATATACTCTTAAGAGGTCTTCAACAATTTGTATTGTTCTTTCATATTGACTATCGGCTTGGGGGTGGAAAGTTATATTAAACTTTAACTATGTGCCTAAAGATTTTTATAAACTTTCCAAAAACTTAGAGGTTAACTTTGGATCTCTATATGAGATAATGCTAATTGGCATCTTATCATATCAAATAATCTTCTTAATATATAATCTTGCTAGTTTATCCGATGAATACTTCTTGTTAACAAGGAGGAAGTGAACAGATTTAGCAAATCTATCTGCTACTACCTAAATTCTGTCATATCCTTTTACAATCTTGGGTAATCTTGTTATAAAATCCATAGTGACATGCTCCCACTTCCATTCAAGAATCAAAATCTTTTATAATTTTTTCGTAGGTATTCGATATTCTGTCTTCACCTGTTAACATATTAGACATTTAGAAACAAACTCTACTATATCTCTCTTTATACCACACCAGTAATAGTTTTGGCATAAATCCTGATACATCTTGGTAGTTCCAGGATTGATATTAAATTTTGATTTGTGTGTCTCATCCAATAATTGCATCTTTATTAGATGATTTTCGGGAATACAAAGTCGATTGTAGAATGCGATAGAACTATTTTCGACTTAGAGGAATTCGAGTCTAGATCCTTGAGCTATCTCATTAACTATCATATAAAGATATGCATCTTCCTTCTGACTTTCTTTAACCTTTTCTATTAAATATGATCGTGCCATCAGACATGCAAAAAAATCTTTATTTGTCTCCGATAAAAGTTTAAGTTTTAAGTATAGTAACTCTGTCATTATAAAATTCCTTTGAATATTCATATAAGCTATAAGACTAGAAGTATTTCTACTTAAGGCATCAGTAACTATATTAGCCTTCCTAGGATGATAGTTGATATTCAAATTATAATCCTTTAAAGTCCAACTATCTTCTTTGTCTCATATTTAAATCTTTCTATGTGAAAATGTATTTGAGACTCTTATGATATGTGAAGATTTTAAAAGTTTATCTATAGAGACAATGCCTCTAAATTTTTAATACAAAAATGATAACTGCTAGCTTTAAGTCATAAAAGGATAATTCTTCTCACAAGGCTTTAATTGCTTAGACGCATAAGTAACTATCCTCTTATTTTGCATTAGAACACAATCAAGCCCTTGTAGTGAGGCATCACTACACACTATAAAACCTTCTCGCCTTGAAGGAATTACTAAGATACGAGCATTAGTTATTTTTTTTTAATTCTTGAAAACTTCGTTAACATTTATCATCCCATATAAACTTTATATTCTTCTATGTCAACCTAGTCAAGGGTGCTACTATTTTTGAATAGTCTTCTACGAATCCTCTATAGTATCCAACCAAACCCAAACAACTTCTAATCTATGAAACATTAGAAAGTTGCTTCTATTTTATCACAATTTTAATCTTACGAGGGTCAATAGATATACAAGCACTCGAAATTATACGATCGAGAAACATAACTTTATTAAGCCAAAAATTACACTTGCTTAATTTGATATATAATTTCTCTTGTCTTAGGACTTCCATAATTATCTTAAGATAATGTTCATGTTTTGCCCTGCTTTTGGAGTATATCAAGATATTATCAATAAATATAATTATAAATTTATTAAGATAATGATGGAACACCCTATTCATGAGATCCATGAAGGTAGTCGATGTATTTATGGGTCTGAAGCGCATTACTAAGAATTCATAATAGTCATATCTTTTTGCATGTTTTCTTCCCTTATCTTTAATTGATGATTCCTGGATCTTAAATCAATCTTTGAGTATACTTGAGTACCTTGAAGTTGATCAAATAGATCATATTCGGGAAAGGAGATATTTATTTTTTATGGTTACTTAGTTGAGTTGTCTATAATCAATGCATAGCTACATGGATCCATTTTTCTTCTTCACAAATAAGACAAGGGCACCCCAAGCATTAGGTCAAATAAAACCCTTGTCCAAAAGCTTCTGGATTTTTTTTTTAACTCTTTCAACTCAATTGGTGTCATTTTATATGAGGGTCTAGAAATAGGTGTGGTACTAGGTAGAAGATCAATTATAAATTCAATCTGCCTATTCGGTTGTAGTGCAAGTAGATCTTCAAGAAAAAACATTTGAAAAATCTCATACAATGGGCATGTCCTTTAATATTGGCTTCTTATATTCTTCTCCAGAAGTAAAGACCAAGTACCTCTGATATCATTTCAGTAATAGTTAGGTAGAACTCAATGCTAAAATAATAAGAGAGAGCTTTTCTTGATTCCTAATAAACTTAAAAGGTGACTGATCTAAGGGTAAGAAAGTAACAATCTTTTGAAAAAAATCGACACTTGCATGCTAAAAGATAGTCCAGTACTAAAATAGCATCAAAATCTTAAAATTCTAGTAGAATAAGATCTACTATTAAATCGCGACTTTCAAAAGTAATAATACAGTTTCTATATATTTGATCAACTATCAAAGAGTTTCTAACTAGTATTACTACCATTAACGTATTACTCATTGTCTCACGATTCTTATGCAGTTTCAGAGCAAAATAAGGTGATATAAAAGAATGCATAGAACTAAAATCTATAAGCACAGATGCATGCATATCATAGAGTGTGATAATACCTTTAATAATAGATCCCGACGCTTTAGCATCTTGATGGGTCAGTGCATAGACTCTCGCTTGACCTCTCTCTCTGGATCATAGTTGTTAATGTCTAACTGTTTGGGGTGGAGCTCGGTGTTGATGTTGCTTCCGAGGGTAATCCTTCGATATGTGCCCCAGTTGTTGACAATAAAAGTATACGTGCTGTCCCATGAGGCATGAGGTGGAAACATGATTTGTCTTCCCACAGAAATAACATCTTATGACTTGATTATTAGGAGCTTTTACTTATTGATGCCCAAATTATTTTCTCTTGCCTTTTTTTGAGGATCCAAAATGTGATCCCCAATATGTATATGATGCAAAACTAAAAAATTATTTTCGATCCTTTGCTTGTTATTATTTATTATCCAATTTCTCCACCACTATAGCTCGATTTAATACTTCAGCATATGTTGGTAAAATCAATACTGTAATAGACTTTCTAATTGATGATCAAAGTCTCCTCTTAAAGTGATGAGCTCTTTAATTTTCATTGAAAGCAAAATGTAGAGAGAACTATGCCAACTTAATGAAATAATGATCCTATTCTATTACAGTTCTACTTCCCTAGTGGATATTAAGGAATTCTTATTGCTTCTAAAAGTGAACTAAAATAGGAAGAACTACTCATAAAATGCATCCTTAAGCTACTCCTAAGTCACCACATTACCTCTTAACTCTAACATCCTCTTTTTTAAGGTCTACCAAGTGTTTGTCTTCCCTTCCATAATAAAAGAAGCAAAAGACACTTTTTGATTTTTCCTGCTTTGAATATCTTTTCCACTTGACGAATCTAATATTTAATAAAGATTGGATTTGGTTTGCCCTAAAAAATTGGTGGTCCCAATCTCTTAAAGTGATCCAAGGTATTATTTTCATCCCGCGGAACTCCATCTCATTCCTCCTGACGCTCAAAGCATTCTCTAATAGCATTGAGGACTATACGTATGTCATTTGGAGTATTGACAGGTGCTGGAGCATGAGGTGCACTCTGCCATGTTGGAGAAGCTGACACACAATCAATGATAGATGTACGTGAGGACTAGGTTTACTCTATGATACGTGGAACTTCCAAGTTATTGTTTGCTCAAACACATCTCCAAGTGCGTAGACCAGTAACATTGCAACCATGAACACCACGAGCGATAAGATTGCTATTCTCTAGAATTGGCTCTATTACTCCTATAATATGTTAAAGATAATCATTGGTCAAAGTCAATCAAGGGACTTAAACACCTACAAACTCTAGACTATGCTGTGATACCATAAAAAGATGTTATATTTTGGATTTTTTTTCGGGATCACATCTTTCCACATATTCATAGTCGAGTAGATAAATATCACTTTATTCATAATTTATAAATATTTATTATAATTTATTTATTCATCAAATCATAAGTTGAAAAGTAAACATAGTGATATTAACTCAATGAATCATCCATTGGAATCCGATTTATTGCTAGTAGGAGGTTGCTCTAAAAAAAAAAAAAAAATTAGCATCGCTGAGTAGAAACCCCAAAAGTTAACTCAAAAGAAATATATGATAAAAAATCAATCATCCCATTGGCGTATATCAAATACCCGAATGAGCACTCCCTCAATAGTGAATGGAGTGACTTATCATATGGGATGAGTTTGTATTCTCCTAATAGCTGATGGAGGTAAACTCATATCATACTCCCAATAGTAGATAGAGTGGTATCTCTCGTTAGCCAAAGTGAGGACATGTCCCTCCCAACAGTAGATGGAGGAACCATCCAACCGTTACATCTGACGTCCCGCTAATCTCTAAAGGGCATTGCCCTACCCGCCCTTGGTATAGAAATAACATAATCTCACACTAGTCATGTCTATATCGGGATGAAATAACACATTTAAAATATCTCTTTCAAATATCATCAATATTAAATAATATCAATTAGCCCTCAATTGACTTAAACCATAGTTCAATCAATCCAATTGAACTCGATTTACTATAATTTAACTGAACTGATATCTAATCCTTATTTAAAGAGTCTAGAACCACCTAGACTAGTATAATTATGACTAGATTAGGTTCAATTTAGGTTAAACAGACTTGAATAAGTCAAATCAATTCAGAATCACTCTGATCGAGACTAATAAAGTCTGATTTAGTTCAATTAATATTTAGACTCAAATCCAATAATTATATAATATTAGACTTGGTTGGGTCAACCCATATACTAATCATGTGCACTGTATATAATTATGCATGAATCACACCAGGCTAGACCAACCTTGGCCCATTGACGGGTCATATACGTTACACATGGCTACTCATATTTTGCTGGACTGGACTAGGTTAACCTACGGGCTAGGGCTTGATATGTGGGTTGGGCTTGGCCTACAAGTTGAGCCTGGTTTGTTGACTGGGCCTAGCCAATGGGCTATGGCCTAATCTATGGGTTGGGCCTAGCTTATGAGCTGTTTTAACTCTATTACTATCCAATTTCATCAATATTGACAATATATATTCACTAACATTAATATATTAAAACATAATAAGAGATTAAAGAAAAATATTTAAAGATAAACTTAAATATAAGAAAATGATATTCTTAATTCAATAAAAATTAGAAACCATATTTTCAATACATAAGATATGAATAATTTTAATATATTCTAATCAAACAATAAAATTCTAAATCTTAAAAGGAATAAAATTTTTTTTAGATAATATATTATAATCTAACAATAAAAATTTTAACATTTAAAGGATTAAAAAATATTTTTTGAACTGCTCATAGTATATTTTAATCCAGATAAGATTAAAAGATAAACTGTAAAGAAATAATATTCTTAATCCAAATATGAAAAATTAGATATTATGTATTCAATACATAAAATATGTATAATTTTAGTATATTTAAATCTAAAATAAAAATCTTTACAAAGGATTGAAAAATCCCTTAAAAATTTCAAACAACATATTTTATTCCAATAATAAATATTTTGGTATTAAAAGGATTGATAAATATTTTTAAATTATAAAAAAATAATATTTAAGGAATTAAAATAAAAAATTTTATTTTCAAGAAAGATAAGGAAACATGCCTTTCCTTAGTAAGATATTATTCCTCATTCCTTTCGTTGTTGGACTTAGCTAAATAAGGAACGAAAGAGAGAAATCTGTTACCTTAAATAAGAGGAGGTGAACCTCCATTAAAAGAAGTTTTCCTTAACTTTTATATTTATTTAATATAAATTATTTTTATTTAATATACTAATAAATATATCATCATATTTCGAATACTTAATAATTATTTTCTAATTCACAATGACAAATATAAAAATAAGATTAATATTTCTTAAATTATAATGACAAGTAAGAAAATAAAAATTGATTCTTAAATTAAATATTTGATTTGATTAAATATTCTCTCTTAAAAAATGTTCTGCCCCCAACAGTTTTATAGATGAGCTGGTCCTCTACCGGACCTGATCTGCAGTGTGCACAGGTGCAATCTGCCTTAGAAAGTTTTTAGTGTGGAAATCTGGTACTTGTAGCAGGATTAACTAATGACATGAATAATGCTCTGCATAATAATTTTTCCAGCCTAGCCTGATATTAGAATATTAGTTATTGTTGTTAGTCTTCAAATATAAGTAAGTTTCTTTTTCCTCTTTTAGAACAAGTGATAATCCAACTAAAATTTAATCATATAATAATAGCAATGAGCAGAAATCATGTTGCATGAGCATTCAATGACAGTGCTTTCTGGCAACACTAAATAAGCTAGAAATTTGCTCATGCTACCTTCTTGATTCAGTTAAAGGTTCCCCATTTTTTAGGCTTTGTAAAGATGTTTTTGGTAATATGCTTCAAAAAAGAAGCACAGCCTTTAGGATCATGTTAGAAACTTGGCTCAAGAGACCTTACTGAAATTGCCATACATGCTTTACCAGTCATGCTGGCTAAAGAAGGATCCAGTCTAGTTTTACACTGCTTTCTTTTGTCTATAACAAGTTAATTTGATGAGTTCAAGAAACAAAGATGCATCAAAACTGATTGAGGATTAATACAAGAAGGTGTTGTCTGGCTTTGTTATCAGATTGTCTATAACAAGTTAATTTGATGAGTTCAAGAAACAAAGATGCATCAAAACTGATTGAGGATTAATACAAGAAGGTGTTGTCTGGCTTTGTTATCAGATTGTGTAAGAATGAACTGCATTACTTTTCATTAGTTTCCTCTCAACCAAGTTGTCGTTTTCACAAAAAAAGAATGTCCACCAACATCTGGTGGCATTTTGAGAAACACTTGTACATGGGGAACTCTAATGCTGTGCTATGATTCTTGACTCACTGTGAGCTGGTCATCATCAAGGAAAAAGACTGACTTGCAACCGAGAAGTTGCAAGAAAGACTTGTGCTTGTCTTGGAAGATGCTTGGTTGTTTCTCCTCTCTTTATTGGCTTTTCTGTGAGGTTGCATGGCATAAGGAAGGCGAATGTGACCAGGAGCATGTACTCGAAGCTTTCACTCATGTAGCAATCATCTTTATAACCTCTAAATGCATGTATTTGATCTTCTATCAACTTGATACAAAGATTTTTCTTTTTCCTTCAAATTCTTCTATTGTTTCGCAAAAATCTTCCTTTCCAATTTTGTTTTCCGTAATCTGTTCTTTTCTTCCGATACTGGTTTTGGCAGAGTATTCAATCAAAACTTGAGACGTCGTTTGGTTATCATCTTCTTCTTCTTATTGAAGATCTAACACATCAGAACATACAAATTCACGAGTCAAGCAGTTGATATTCCACTGCCTCATTGCCTTGCATACCTGAAGACTTGGTGCTGTCAAGCAAAGAGGAAGAATGCAGCTTGTCCGATCCATTCAACACCACTAACAATTGCTCGATCATGTTTCCATTTAGTGTCCATTTACGCATATGGATCACTCAGAAAGGCAACAACTAATTTACAATTACAAGAGCATATTTGTTTCAGCAAGACATAATGGAAGTACAAACATGTTTTCTTCTTCAACGTAATGAGAATACGAGCAAACACACATGGCTACAAACTCTGATGAGAACAGGAAAAGTACAGTAGCAAGGTTTATTCACCAGATGAAGAATACATCAGGCGCAATTCCTTGCGAACTCTGTCAATGTATTCTTTGGACTTCCTGTCTATGTCAGACTCTGCATACTCCTCATCGTCGCTTGGTCGATTCTTCCTCGGCCTCGGCTGCTCTGCTTCAGCTGCCTCCTCTCCCTGGTAGCGCGTCTTCTTGAAGCCGAAGAAGGCAAGAAACGACTTCCTACCTCTTCCCATCTCCTATGAACTGTGTCAGAAGAACTACTTGCTTGCAGAGAGGAGAAGCAGCCTGGTAATTTATAGCAGAAGGGAGAGGCCAGAAGGCTAACAAGCAAACTCGAGGCAATCACAGACGTCGATGACATCCGATCGAGCGATCAAGATGGACGAGAGGTTGATGGTTCTGCAGAAACCGTGCACTAGCCTTGAAGTCACAAGGCGAAGGAAGAAGAAACTTGCAGCTTCTTTACAGCTTGGGAATCTTTGGCTGTGATTGGCTTCACAAGGGTGTGTGTTCAAAGATTCTTCCTCTCAACCCGGTAAACACGGGCCTTCTTGCAAGCTTCCCTGCTGATACTGCTTCCTGGTCTGTGGCATTGTTTGGTACACCAACTCGGTAGACTGATACAAGCAAGCAAGCAATCAACGTGTTCCCTCTCGTGTGCTGTTTCAGATCGTTCTTGCGGTTCCTAATCCGTCTGCAAGTGTCAACCTAACAACGGAGAAGGGTTCTCGAAAAGCAAGTCAAAAGTTGATGGACCCTTAACTGAGATCTATCATTGTTTACGGTTAGATTCAGTCTTCACTTTGTTTCTAAGACGATCTTTACTTGTACTTGCGTGTATCAAGTCAAAAAGTTCCCACAACAAAAGACGCATTGCATTGTTTTCGCCTAACTTAGCTTTGAATAAATAATTTGCCTTATGTTTAATGACCTTTTATTGTTTGTCAGTAATGTTAATCTAATTTTGGGACAAAAAGAATCATTATTTTCAAGAAAAATAATAATATATTTTTTAATATTATTACAGAGCCATGAAACTTTGGTATTAGACTCCACCGAATCTATCAAATTTGGAACTAATAATTCCGATTCCAAACAAAAATTATTATTTTTTTATTTTTTAAAATACCTCTCTAGTTAGCTATTTATTAAGTTATTGGAAGAGACTCATTTATCATTTTGGAGAGTTATTTGATTTTTTATCAATTTAAAACAAAAAAAATCTATATATTAATAATAAAAAATATATATAAAATTAATATAATATTTAATATGGCTTGATAAGTTTCTATTTATATTTATAGAAATTAAATTATTCACCATATGAGATCAATTATAAAACTCTTGAATTATCTATATTCAAATACGATAATCTTATATCAAAATACCAAAATTATTTATAACATATTCCTATTCTCACTAAAAAATAAAGATACATAAAATATCGTTAAAAGATTAAAATTATAATTATTAGTGTAATTAACTTTAAGCCGTGGCCTCGGGATCGACGCGGCTTGGTTTGGGTTTGAATGGTGGAGGATCTCCCGGAGACGTGTATCGAGACTACTGAGGCGGTCGATTACGATGGTCCGATCGAGACGGGTCGTCGTTTCCTCCGAGCAAGAACTCCTCACCTGCGCGTCCGGTGGGGCCCTTCGGCTTCGTACCTGCACAAAGGTCGGGTCGGGGTGCTCGGCTCGACCCCTCCGACGATCAAGTCAAATGAAGTGAAAAGGTCTTTTTTTCGTGTGTCTCCCCCTCTTTTTCTGGGGTTTTTATAGTGAAGTTTATTGTTTCCTGATGTGCTTGCTTGCAGGGGACATGTTCGTACTCCTGGTAGCGTCTGACACTGGTGTTAGCATGACGTGAAGGATCGGGCCCGAGCAGGACGTTAATGCACCTCGACCGACGTTCTGATCCGTTTACTCAAGTGCTGTCGGGTCGATCGAGGCGTGAGACGTCATTTGAGACAGCTGACGTCAGCCCGAGTCTTGTCGCCGTTATTATCCTCATCAATAATTGACAGGGCTTAAAATCCTAATATACTTATTAATCTTAATAATTTAAAATCATGAAATCGTTGATCCGATTTGATTTCACTTGGTCGGTTTTAATTTGGAACCGAACCTTAGTGTGATCTATTATTATAGTGTATTAGAGTGACAATGATAATATTGTTTTAATGGAGCACAAGAAGGCTACAAGAGTGGTTCTAACTTGAGCTGGTGCTATGTCTAGCCCAATCCGGTCAAGACGAAGACAACCTTAATCAATCTCTAGCCGAGCACAAGAACTCATTTGATGCTTTCGGTCTAACACAAATCTATTGGCTTTGTTAACCCGAACCCGAACCCGAACCCGAACCCGAAACCTTAACCGGAACCGGATCCGAGCCGTTGATGGGACTGTGGGCGGTGTCATCGCCGCCCACCCGCACGTTTCCCAACCCAGCCTCTATAAACGACTCTTCCCGATCTGGCCTCTCGCTTCCTCGCCGCCGGCGCCGCGATATCTGCCTCTCTCTCATCCAGGTTAATTTTTCCTCTTTCTATCCTTCTTTCTTTTTGGATTTTTCCACTTTGGCGTATGAGTTAGGGTTTGGATTTAGCTGCAAGAATGGTACCGTAGCCGGGATCTGGGAAATTCTGATCTGTTTGGGGCGGATTGTGGCGTCCGCCGACGAACTACGATCTGGATCGCGTGGATCTCGACGCGGTTTCATGAGTTGAAAGTCCTGGAGCTGATCTGGCAGAATTTATTTCCTTCTTCTTGTTTCTTGGATTGTGGGGGTTTTGAGATTCTGGAACTGGCTTCTTTCGATCTCGACGGGTGCTCTGTCGCTGTCTCTCTTTTGTGGGTCAGAATCGATAACATAGACGCGAGACACTTATTTTTGAACTGTTATCAAGTGTGATCGATGTTGTAACCTTTCTTGCTTGAGATTGTTCCTTGGTTTGTCGAGCGCGTAGTGCCGGTGCTTGGGGATTTGTCTCGTTCCTCAGCGTACCAAGTTTCTTTTCACTTTTAGTGCTAGTTTTTCATAGGCTGACATTCGTGCCACTGATTGGTTTGACCAAGCAATTGTTACTGGACTGTGGATAGGCCTGGGAAACCTGGATAGTGGGTATGCAATGCATGGTAGTCGCGTGCGATATGCACGAATCTTTCTGATTAAATTCACAGGTTTCATGGTGATGAAAGTAATTTGTAGTACATGCTGATCATTTACTGAAGTCTGACGGGGTTTCTGTCTCATTAGGCAAATTCAGTAAGAAAGACCTCAGATTTATCATAACTAGGATCTTTGGTGTATTAGAATGCACTTCTTCGGATATTGCTACTTTTTTTTTTTTCACTCAAGAGATTCCTAAATACTATGGCAAGAGGATCATCATAGGAAAACTGATTAAAATTTTTTGCTTTTACAGATCTAGGAATCACTTATATCTTGCAGTTGTGATAAGGGATCCATGGCTGCATCAGAGGAAAACAGCTCTTTGTTCCCAATCTTCATACTTACGATCATGGCAATACCTATAGTGCCTTACACGATCCTCAGGTTATCCCGTGCTTTTACAAGGAAAACAAAGAGCATCCACTGCCAGTGCGATGTATGTTCACGATCAGGGAAGTACCGAAAATCCATTTTCAAACGGGTAAGCGACCGGACCCTGTTGGTTCTTCTCTTACAGTTTATGCCTAGATTTCTTTATTGCTCTGCATGGTTTAATTTTATGATATGTTGCAGATCTCAAACTTCTCGACGTGTAGCAATCTAACACTTCTGCTGCTTTGGGTCATAATGGGGATCCTGGTTTATTATATTAAACACATAAGCCGTGAGGTATATTAAATGTCACACTCTTTTACTAGTTCGACAAGAAAATTGCATCATGTTATGTGTTTTATATATTTTGCTTTCATCTGTTTCAGGTTATGAAATGATTATAAGGTCATGTTATGACTTTTTTTCTCATATAATTCTGCTTTTAACAATTCATGTCATGAATCATATTCATTTATCACCATAGTTATATTCTCTAACATGTGTGTCAATCTTCGAGCCTTTATGCATTTTGCATTTATTTTACTGTTAGTTACTGGGTTTAAGATTTGCCATTTCTCATTTCTGTCTCACTAATTTCACAAGTTGTCATACTTGAAACAATAAAGATAAGATTTACTTTATATTTTTTTGCCCTATGTATGAGAAAGTTACTTGTGATTGTTATGGTAAATCTCTAACATAGTGTCAACTGCTAAATATTAAATTTCAGCAGTCTTTTTTTCACATCACTTGTTGTTTCTTTAAATGTGATGGTTCAGCTTCTTTTATTGTCATGCATCAATCTTTTTTTGTATTTTGATATGTATCTACTTAGCATTTTCTTGGTATATGAGTATTGCTTATTTTGTTTCTTTCTATTTTTATTTTTTTCTCCAGAATTTGATTATCAATATGTTTCAAGACATATGTGTTCCATTAATAAATATACTCTACGATTGTCTTATTTGGGTTTTCAATATGAGCACTGGCCTCTTCTTATTGTGTTAGTAATCACTGACATAATTTGATCTTAATTAAGTATTTGTATGTGTCCTGTATTTCTGCCATTCTTGTGAATACAGTGAAGCTTACTTTATTTCTGTATGTTTCTAAGATGTTCACAGTAGCTTTTGCCTTTCAAAAAGTTGAAATGCATGGGTGGTACTCAAAAAACTCAAAACTGAGATATACAGCATTATGAAAACCTTATAAGTACGTCTGCATCTCCTGAATCTTGCATATGCTGGCGTATATAAAAACTATTTTTGCTTGTGCATGCTCTTGAGCAGGCATAATAAGCTGCATCATTTTGGTAGTATAGAATGAAAGTGTATATATTCATGTATATGTTATCAAAACAGAATCAAATTGTTCATGACTGCACAAAGGGTAAACTGACATTATCGAATTCATGAATTGCTGCACACATTATCTTTGAATAAGCTATATTATCTACAAACCATCTGTTACCTAAACAGTAGAATTTCCTTTTTGCTATTCTTTATGCATAGTCTGTAAGCTTCTTTTCAGATTCAACCATTCGAACCGTTCAGCATCCTAGGACTAGATCCTGGAGCCTCCGATTCGGAAATAAAAAAGGCATATCGAAGACTGTCGATTCTGTATCATCCAGATAAAAATCCTGATCCAGGTATCAGATCTTCCAGTTTTGGTCATGTTTTGTATGATCTATATATTCAGACTTGATCAACTTGTAATTATTCTGATTCAAACCTCACGTTGCTGTTTCAGAGGCCCATAAGTATTTTGTGGACTTTATATCCAAGGCATATCAAGCACTGACTGATCCTATTTCTCGTGAAAATTTTGAGAAGTATGGCCATCCAGATGGCAGACAGGTAGCTTAATAAGTTGCTCTTTACATATGTACACCAGTTTTTTCATGCCTTCATGTATTTCTCTACCTCATAAGAGATGGAACTTAGATTTTCCTTGTCTGGTTTCAATTCCAGATTATTGCCTAAAAATATATACCTGATTTCAGGGACTTCAAATGGGGATTGCTTTACCTCAGTTCTTACTGAACTTTGATGGGGCATCTGGTGGAGTACTATTGCTTGGCATTGTTGGAGTTTGCATACTTTTGCCTTTATTGATAGCGGTTATATATCTCTCAAGGTCATCAAAATATACTGGAAATTATGTTATGCATCAAACCTTGTCCACATACTACTATTTCATGAAACCATCTTTGGCTCCAAGGTATGTCTTTATGCTTGAAACTAGTGTATAACTAATATTTTTTCGTATTTTGATCTACAAATTTCTGCTCCACTCTCTTGACATGGATGCTTTTTCTTTTTTTTCATTAATCGACATGCTTAAACATGCACTATCCTTGGGAAGGCTCTTCGCTATTATAAAGCTTGCTTAGCAAAGTTTAGAAAGTTATTTTCTTGCAACAATTTCATACTGTACAGAAGTCACAAGAGTGCCAACACACTAAGAGGTATTTGCCATGCAATTAGTTGGCCAAGTATTGGAGAAAATTAAGACTGGTCTCAGCTTAAAATTCAAACAAAGAAGGTCATGGTTAAGAGAATATTGTGATGATAAGCAAGGATTATTTACAGACAGTATATGTATAAGCTAGGCCAGAAAAATAAGAAGTTATCACTAAGAGAGGTTGATGTTTGAGATGAGAAAATGGTTCCTTAGAAGTGGACAAATATGGTAAATGTGGATCATCTGCATCAAAGATAAACAATTCATTAACATGGTATTGTAGGTTTCCTGGGGATAAACTGGTTAAGCAAAGGCAAAAAATAATGAACTTTAACATGAAGCTAAAAGGTTCTGGTTGGTATTTGATCCTTCATGAAGCAAATACTGAACTCTTGAACATTATCAACTAAAATATCAAAGTAGATGTTGTACGATTCTCCTTTCTACTTACTATGACACATTGCAGCATATTAGAAATGAACATTTATAGCATATTTCAGATTTCACATATCATGTTGATGTCTGAGATAAAAGAAGTTATCTTAAAAGTGGGCCAAATTAGTGTGATGAAGCTGATTGCTGTTTAGAGTGGAATTTTTATGAATAATGTTCCAGGGATATGCAGGCTTGTTTAACATAAAGGGTCAAGTAAATGAAAAATCTGGCACTTCGAGGTCAGGCTAAAAGGATATTTTTGGTATCATCATGATAGCAAATTCTTAATAGTTGAATGAGCATCCGATATATTGAGCTACATGGTATTATATTTTCTTTCTACCTTTAAGACACAAGTTGCAATTTGAAAATTCAGTAATCTCATGCCCATTTAAACTAACTAAACCTTTCTAGTTAGCTGTTGAATCTAAAAAGAAGCATTGCCTTGCTTATATTCAAACCCAAATACTACACTAACGAGTACATTCCATCATATCAACATGATTTCTTTCTTCATGAACTCTTTTATATGGAAGAAAAATTTACTAACTGGTTAATAAGGACATTCAACCACAAATTTTGTCTTAAATGATTTTTCCTTTTAATTTGGTCAATTAAACATTAGACAAGTCTGAATATAGTGCCTAATGAAGATTCAAACCATCTTATTAACTGTTTGATCAGATCCATCAATATAAATTGAAAACAACTTAGATGCAGCTCAATGAATTTGCACAACTATTCTTGCCCCTATATTACGAATCAGTTTGGTGTTCACTTTAAGGATCTCATTTTCTATCTCATAATTTAGTTGAATCTATTTAAATTATGTTGAAGAATTACTATTTTAATGCAACCTCTAAGAAGATAGGGATGTGAAATATATTTGATTTGAAACCCATCCAGATTACCCTCTTTGGTCTTGACGTTTGTTGCTCATATATCTTCCAACATTTCTCATAGAAATAGTGGTTGTAAGCTGTTTTGCAAACACATCTTTTCTAAGCTGACAAATATTAGTTAAACAGCAAGGTTATGGATGTCTTCATCAAGGCTGCAGAATATATGGAAATGCCAGTTCGCAGAAGTGATGATGAACCCCTTCAGAAACTGTTTGTAGCAGTTAGAAGTGAACTGAATCTTGACCTTAAGAACATCAAGACAGAGCAAGCAAAGTTTTGGAAGCAGCATCCTTCGCTAGTTAAGGTAGTTCTACATGATATACACCTATGATGTTTTCAACTTGTATTGAGGACTTAGCATACAGCAATCTTTATTTGGTGGAAACTTGCAACCACATTGGCACATATCACTAGAGCTTTATTGCCGACTAGATATGGATAAGCCAACATTTATGCTGTCCATTAGAAATGCAGAATTTGATTAAGAAAATTGTTGCTATCAACTTGTCATGTACAACAACATCGACTAATTCTTTTGTGCTTAATGTGGCCTTATATTTTGATGACTCGTTCTTATTAATTGCAGATGGAATTATTGATCCAAGCCCACTTAACTCGTGAATCAACTTTGCTATCTTCATCACTACTGAATGATTATAGACGAATGCTAGAACTTGCACCTCGTCTTCTTGAAGAGCTAGTAAAGGTGATTAATCTTTTTTTCTCTTGGCAAAGTTGTATACGCATATTTAGCTCCAATATTCTTTTTATCAAGTAGCTATTAACAACAACTCAATTGTGATTTTAAGTTCACTGTGAGATGAAACTTCTCAAAGAAGTCTAAGCATTTTTATACATGCAGATTGCTGTAATACCACGTAGTCCCCATGGCCATGGATGGCTGAGGCCAGCGATTGGTGTAGTTGAACTTTCACAATGCATCATCCAGGTATCACATCATAATGCTATGCAACTGAATTTTTTGGCTTCAGCTTTCACAATTTTTTTTCATGTACTGAAGATGAATACGTAAGAAAAAGGCACACACACACACATATATATGTATATATATGTATATATATGTATATATATATATGTATATATATATATGTATATATATATATATATATGTATATATATATATATATGTATATATATATATACATATCCATATATATATACATATCCATATATATATACATATCCATATATATATATATATACATATATATATATATATACTCTTTGCGAGCTCATCAAGTGGCAGATATAAGCCATTCATTTTATTGATTTTGAAGTTTCTCACGAGGATATGTAGGATTCTAGCTATTAGTGCCAGCTGATTTACTTCTTAAATTATATTTACATATCTAATAGTTATTTTAAAGCTTGTCGTTAGTCAAAGATTTATAATTTGATTATAAATTGCTGGAGAACATGTTCTTGGTTATATTCTCTGAATGACTTTTTTAGTTCCAATCGTGTTGCTGTTTCTCTCATTATGGTACCATCTTTCTTTTGTTTATTTTCCTTTCAAATTAACCTTTCAACTCATTACTAAGACATTGTTAAGGGAACTTAATTCGAGCTCACTATGTTGACTGCACTCTAATTAAGAGCATTGGTGGATTCCAATCTTAACTCTGCCCCTATTACATGTAGGTTGAAATATTTGCCACCCCTGCCAAACCACATTGCCACCAAAATCTGGGTTTTGTTCATGAACTAAAATGTTATCCGAATACTACAATTGCATTGTTGAAATTGTAATGTGCTTTCATTAGCTTGATTTTGCTGAGTATAGATTTTTTATTATTTATTTTGCTGCAGTTTTATCATTTTTATGATACTTGGACTTTTGTGCTAGTTATTTAGTCAATTCTTGTTATTGTCAGGAAATCTGCTTATTTTGTATGTTTCATGTAAACACTTGACAGTTCTTCCATTTAGTCAAGTCCTTATGTTAATAATCTATGATTAATATGTTAAACAGGCAGTACCACTAAGTGCAAGGAAAGCAACTGGTGGAAACCCTGAAGGCATAGCACCTTTCTTGCAGCTTCCTCATTTTACCGAGTCTACTGTCAAAAAAATTGCCCGCAAGGTAATAAAATTCAGTCAACAGCACATTGCGTATATGCTTTTGTATGTTATATAGGCAAAAAAAGAGCAAATTTTGAGCATTTTTTATTAGCTTCCCCAGCATCAATTGTCTATAATCTTTGATAGCTTAAACTACTATCTGGAGGTTCTTAATAGTCAATTTTAGTATAAGTACTTTTTAGTGAAAAGGCTATGCTTGTAAAATAGTTATTTCTCTTTTACTACAGAGTGTTTGTTTGTCAAGGGGATGCTATGTAAAGCATCGTCACACAGTGATTTAAAAAGGCGCTCGGGTGCTCGCCTAGGCGCTCGGGCTAGGCGAGGCGAGGCTCGAGTGCCTCGCTTCATTTCCAGGCGGTGCGCTTCAAAGAGGTGGCGCCTAGGCGCTCGCCCGAGCCTAGGCGCCGGGCACTTCGGGCGAGCGCCTGGGTTAAACCAGGCGACTGAACCAGCGGTTTATGTCTGGTTCGATCTCCGGTGCTTTAGTTGGTTCAATCGAACCAACTAAAGCACCGATATCAACGCGACTTCCTCAACCCTAACCCTGCTCGCTGCCGTTGCCGCCACTCGCTGCTCCCGCTACTCGCTACTGCTGCTGCCACTATTGCCGCTCGCCGCTCTCACTGCCACTGTTGCTGCTCGTTGCTCTCGCTGCCACTGCCGTTGCTCACTTTTACCACTGCTGTTATCGCTGCCACTATCGTCGCTCGTCGCTCTCGCTCCTGCAGCCACTGCTCACTATTGTCGCTCCCGCTGCTCGCTGCTCGCTGCTACCACTGCCGCTGTCGTCTCTTGTCGTTGTCGCCCCGCTTTTCTCAACACCCTCGTCGTTGCCACTACCGTTGCCGCTCCCGCTTTTCTCAACACCCTCGGTTTTCCCTTACACTCTTCTCCTCTCTTTTGCTTCTCCTCTTTCGAAATCGAAAGTATACTGTTAACAATATAATGTATACAATATACTGTTATACTGTATATTGTTAATAGTATACAGTATACTGTTAACTGTATATAGTATAACATTATTATTTTGATTTTAATACTATTAATTTTTATTTATTTGAAATTATTGTTAACTGTATACGTGTACATTATGATTTTGTATATTAGATTTTCTTAATTTAATAGCATAGTTTTATTTAAAATTTTAAATAATTATATTATATATTTTTATATTTTAGCGTCTCATTTCGCTCGGGTGTTTTTGGACTGTGGTGCCTTTTGGCGCCTAGCGCTTTTTAAATCACTGTCGTCACATGAATATGACATAATACTATTCATAAAATGATATATTTAGAGATACGATGATAAAGCGTTTGTTCATCAAGGTCATTAGTATCCGGGTATTATCACTAAGTTCATTCGACGAAGTAAATTACTTACAACTAACACTTCTTTTTTCAATAATGATTTTCTCCAAGTTTGTTTTAGTTTTAGACACTGTGGTACACATTCATTGTCAACTCAAACTGGTTAAGTTGACTCTTTATTGCATCTATCCCATTGTACCATTTCTCTTATGCCAGCATCAAGAAAGCAGATACAAAAAACATAATCTTATGAGTTTAGAGGTGGTTGCTCCATGAATCCAATTATTATTTTCTATTAATAGGGTAAGCCTTGGTATTATAATAAGGTCGTTTCTTTGCAAATTTGTGACCAGGTTCGAGTCATGGAGACGTTTGCATGTTAAGAAAAAAACTGTATATGTTGATCCTCACCAAACCCCACATTGGTGGGGAGCCTTGATCATTGTTTCATCCTTTTTTCAACTTATTTTAGCATAACGTGGATTTTTTGTTATGATAGAATGGTAAGTTGCTTGCACGCAAGAGGGCATTATTGCCCAGGTCAAAAACAAACTTTGCCAACTTATTTCCAGACCAGTCTGCTTCCTTGTTCACCTCTGGAATTAATTATGAACCTTCACATCTACTCTATAGGTGAGATCATCTATAGGTGAGATCTACTTTTGAGGGAAATGGGTCAACTTTCTTTCTCTTTCTAAATAGCCTTCTAAAATACCATCTTTATGTTTCAGGATATCATAAAAAATGTAAGATGGTTTACAGATCTTAAATGAATATAACTGAAGAGAGATAGATAAGTCAATAATTTGACAAGAGTGCCAAATATTCCTCCTATTTATGGCACAGTTTTCTCAGAAGTCACCGTCATTTTATATTGGCTGACTTTCCTTCCTAAGACTGCTCGATTAGCTATAGATACAAAATTTGTTATTATCACCTTATTTTGTGAAGACACAGGCATTTGGGTGGGTTTTTGACATAATGGGAATGAGAAGCACAATTGTGTCCTTTATATTGCTAAGTTTCTTGTTTCGGTAGCTGATATAAGCTTAGTTCGTTAAGAAAATTCTCGAGTGCTTATAATGCTCTATTGCACTAATTTGAAGCTCTCAATCTTTCTAAATCCATTGGTTATGTTCCGGTGACTGTCATTCATTTGGAATATCTTTAAGTCTAACTTGATTGTGTTTTGCAGAAAGTGAAAATGTTTCAAGAACTGCGAGACATGACTGTTGCGGACCGTGTGGAGCTGCTGACTCAGTTTGCTGGGCTTTCTGACACTGAAGTATGTGATGTCGAGCATGTACTCGAAATGATTCCCTCGATCGCTGTAGACATCACATGTGAGACTGAAGGGGAAGAAGGCATACAAGAGGGTGACATCGTCACGATGTATGCTTGGGTGACACTGAGGCGTGGTAACGGCTTGATAGGAGCCCTTCCTCATGCCCCCTATTACCCGTTCCCCAAGGAGGAGAACTTTTGGTTGCTGCTTGCTGATCCCGTCTCAAATGATGTTTGGATATCGCAAAAGGTGAGTTTTATGGATGAGGCAGCCGCCATTGCGGGCGCATCGAAGGCAATTCAAGAAACAAAAGAGAGTTTGGGTGCAAGTGTGAAAGAAATCAGTGCTGCCGTGAGAGAAGCTGTCGAGAAGGTGAAGAGTGGGTCGAGAGTGGTGATGGGCAAGTTCCAGGCTCCTGCCGAGGGGAACTACAATCTGACCTGCTTCTGCCTGTGCGATGCATGGATAGGTTGCGACAGGAAGACGAACCTTAAGCTGAAGATTCTGAAGCGAAGCCGAGCAGGTACAAGGGGCCACATCGTGGAGGAAGGGCCGACAGCAGATGAGGGCATCGAAGAAGAGGAAGAAGAGGAGGAAGAAGAGTACGATGACTACGAGAGCGAGTACAGCGACGACGAGGACGACGAGAAGGAAAAGAAAGGTAAAGTTGCAAACGGCATTGCCAATAAGAAAGAAGAGTCAACTCCAGAAGGTTCAGGCAGCGACGAGGAGTGAAGAACTATATTTACAAAGTCTTCATTAATTCATCCTGTAGATCAAATTATGGGCTCTTGTCCGAATCATGCCAACATTAATGCTTTAAAATTCACTTTCATATACACTGGTTTACGATTTTTGCTGCTGTTCTTGATGAAGCTAAATGCTGACGATGATGCATTTTACCTCTCAAAAACCATGTGGAGGTTCAACTGCAGCATGTTGAATTGCCTTTTCCTGCATGAAACGATGAATACCGACTGTTTCACCTTTATCACACAAATCGTAGGAGTGCCGCAGAACTATGATGACAGAATGATACCTAAAGAATGATATCAATTCCAAGTGCAATCACAGTTTATGTAGCTCTACTACAACATCTCCGTATAGACTCGATGATCCAACTAATCAGCATTCCCACTGTAGCTCATCAAAACAAACAGATGGGTCAGATTAAAAGCAAGAGAAAAATCATATCTGTGGTCCGAATTTACGCTTATCACCAACGGATCATCATTTGGACCAAAGAAATGGTCAATTATGAAACTTTGAAAGAAGAGGATAAACAGAAATTTCTTGTACAACCAAACATATAAAGTATGAATCCACATAGTCTATGGCCCCATTATTTTGATATTTATAAACTGCATGACCAAACATGACGGCCTTAAAATATCTGGATACTTAGCAACATACAAACTTGCCTACCATGGGTACCGGAGCGGTTTATATTTGTATTAGTCTACATTTCAACACCCACCTTTTAGCTCACTGTTATCTACAAGGCTATAAACAGGTAAATATGAGCTAAGTTGCACTGCAATCCTCTTAAGCAGACTCGGCAAACCCTATACTGTTATTGCCAAAATCAAAGACCGTGTGATAAGCGCCCATGAAGACATCTCCAAGAATCCTGCACCAAAGGCCTCTCATAAGAACAGGTTGAAGGTACTTCATGCATTTGTATTTCTTATATGGTAAACTTGGTTTATAGCCATCTTTATTGCAATCGACAAACATGGGTATCACATACCAGAGAGGTCCCTGAGGAGGAGGTATATCGATTGCCGTAAAGCCACTTAAACAGACTGCTGTGCCTCCTTGCTCGACTTTGAGAACATACTGGAATGGGAACGAGAAAGTGCAGCGATTACAACAACGAGAACAAGGTAGACCTAAAAGACTCAACAGTAACTGATGGTGTGACTGGTAAGCAATAAAAACAAAAAAAAACTAGGCCAAGATTTGCTTGAGAGCCAATCATTTACATGAACATAATAGCAAAAGCATTTCTATGTTTATGGTGAACCAATAGTCATTTGAGCAAGCTTCCCTTCCAGTTAGGCACATGTGCATGTGCACGCACATGGTCACATGCATATATGCATGCAGGCACACATACATGTACACACGAGTGCAGACACGTGCAATCAGACACAGTACACACGCATGCATATGCACATGCGCCCCCACACATGCACACATGCATGCAAAGAAATGCTGGCTCAATTAATTAACTTTAACCTCTGATCAAAGTATCTTCAAGGTTCAAGGGATAAAAAATGACAGCAGCAACATTTTTTTCCAATTCCTAGCAAATTAGTACAGAGGCCATAATTCCGCAAGCCCAAAATAAAAATCTAGGTAATTTGGAATATTTAATAATTCCATTCGAAGTAACCAAGATGAAGTCTAGAGAGTAGAAAGTAGAACAAAGAAAGAATACATATTTCATTTGACCAATAAAAGACATTCATAAATATCTGAAGTGATGGGATCTAGTACCTCTTTTGGAGTTAGACTAAATGTTCTTTTCCCAATAGTAAATGCAACATTTGGCATGCTTGCAATCTGATTGCAATCAACAGCTGACTCTCCCATGGGGCTTGGCAGGCGTTCACAAATCTGGAAAATGTCAATACGAATCAATTTGGAACTATAAAAAAATACTACCAAATTTAAATTGGACTATGCATTAACAGAGAAGCAACCTCATTTGCATAAGCTAATATGTGTTCTTTAGTTTGATTTTGTCGGAGCTGATTTTCAATCCATATAACAGCCATCTCACAAAAAGTACATAGAACATCTTGATTAACAGATGTTTTGTCCTTTTGCTTCTCAAGGACAGATTGTATGTCAGTGCTGCAAGGCAAAATTTCAATAATTTTGACAAAAGAAATAGTGGGGCATATGAAGAAGTTGAAACATTGAAAGAATCATAGTAACATTTGATAAAGTTCTATATAGCAATGTGTAATCGACTGCTGACCCCAAATAGTTTGGATATTGTGGCTTGTTGGTGTATTGCAATTGACTAACCTGACATATTGAGCTCCATCAAATTCACACAGGCCAATCTTCCTGCACACTTTCGCTGGTCGTGTCTGCAGTCAAAGTCAAACATGTCACCAGTTATGAAGATATTGCAGAGGGCACTAAATTATATCTGCACTTATTAGGGCAACAGACCAGAAAACTAAAACCATCAGAACAAACCTGTGCTATCAGTAATTCAAGTATCATTTCCCCATATTCGTTAACAATTTCTTTACATTCCATGCTAACGATTCCTTCAGCACCAATGGCATGATTGACTTGGGCTATAATAGTCTAAAGCCAAAATAGTGGATCAGAAATTACATGTTGTCCACCTAAACTAAATAATAATATGTAAATACTGAACAATTCATACAGTTCAAATATCTTCTATCCTAGATAAACTTCACTAGTAAATTTAACCAAAGAATGTTGCACAAGTAAAGGCTAACTTGTAAATGGCACCAAACAATCCTGGAAACTAAAGGAAATTACAATTCATTCACTGTATTGTTGCTATCCTACCGTAGCTAACATAATACACATCGATGCATGTGCAATTATATCATGCTGTATTATTCATAAAAGAATGCAAATTATATTTGCCTTCATGCAAGTTCCCAGTAATCAGAAATATTTCTTTTCTTGGATATTGATAGGAAATTTTACACAACAATTTCTTGATACCTCTTTTAATTGAAACACTAAGTGCAATCCGAACATAGTTGAGCTGCATTTAGAATTTTATCCACCAAATGAATCATGCAAACTGAATGAAGTCCTTAACACTGAGGGTACGAGGATGGTCAAATTCTATTAGACTTACCTCCCTCATGTGCAGATAGATTGTTTCTAAGACCGAAGCCGACCATACAAAGACTACTGTGACTGTTCCAAAACTACATAGGCCTTACCCCCAGAAAGGAGTACCAAATAGGAGATGAAGCCATCTCCACTTTCTTGATCAGCAGGCTATGAAACAATGTAGCCATTGTTAACAAGTGTCTGATATTCCAGGCTATGAAACAATGTAGCCGCCTCCACTTTCTTGATTAGTAGGCTGTGAAAATTAGATCATTGCTATTTGCTTGCTTCTTGTTTGTCATTTACTAACCAGTAGAACTTTTCAAGGGATCTTGAAAAACATTCTCAAGTGTCTGATATTCTAGGTAACACAATTCATACCCAACCGGTACAATATCCATAATCAACTTTTTTCAAAAATGTGGAAGCCATAACAATGGTCCAAAATTCTTAAGCATGGAGTAATCGTAGCAAGAGCACCAAACCTGATCTAAACAATTTATCCATCATCGACTCTAGCCATGGCACCACTCTAGCATCATAAATATTCCCACTCAAATGCTTGACATCCTTATCAAGATCCAATACATAATTCATAATCCACTTATGGGTGTTGGACTGCTAACTGAAGGCATACCATCAAAGTAAATGTTAGCTGATAAGGAGTGTCCATGGAGTTGTTTCACCTTTTAGCCCCATAACTTGGAAAAAGTAGACTTTTAACCATGAACCAAAATATTTAATTTAGTAGTAGTAACCAATCTAGCACACCATCAATTCCCACTACATGACTATTGTGACATTGTATTTAAATATATGGAGGCACAACATCAAGAAATATAAAAAATCATGAGAAAGTATCACTCTTGTGCACACATGCACACACAACACTAGTTGCAACAGCATAGTGGAGAGAATGGACCAAGAAGAACAACACAGCAGGCGCATCCTTCCTCTCCTTTTCCTCTCTTCATCTTTCCCTTCACCAGCTAGAGTACTGACAGTGGGTGGTAACAGGGACTTCTATGGACTACTACTAGTCCTCTTCCTCTGTCCATTGACAGCAACAAATCAGCTAGCATTAGCCAAATTTGCAGATTTGGCCTTGGATCAGCTGAGTACAGATAAGTCAGATTGGGTCTGATGTGTTGAGGCACATCCACATGCATTGTGATAAACACAGGGCGTATAAAAGAGCCCAGTTAACACTACAGAGGACAACTCAGGAAACTGAAGATAACCACATAGCATAAAAGGAGAATATAGTATTTGATTCACATGTATATCTTTGATGAACAATTAACATTACTGCATAAAGAAATGACCATCAAAGTTGTCTATGAAGGTGCATTGGAAAACAAGACAGAATATAAACATGAAATTGTCCTAAGCAAGACACGAACACATTGTGAACTGCATATTGCCATCCAACAATCTCAAACAATTTATCCTTGTAGCTACACGAATTAATAAGTCACAAATTTGTATCACAAAGTTTAACTGGTAGAATAAATCTAGAATAAATCTTAAAGAATCTAGAATAAATCTGCAAATTAGGTTCTTAAATCATCTTACTAGCATCTAAAACTTGGAAGCACATTGACAAAAAAAAAAAGCTTGGAAGCACATACTGTGGGACCAGTCAGCAAGGAAGTCCCAGAATCAACAATAGCAGAACAACCTCCAGAACAGAAGCCTAGAAAATAAAAGGACCATTGAAATCATCAAAAAGCAAGATGCTGCCTGAAATAGTAGATGTTTGATGAAAGAAAGCTTTACCAGTAGACTGGCCATCAATTAGAAAATCACCCATCTCAAACTGAGAAAAGATAAAAGTATTTAAGCACAAAGTTATCACCAGAATACATGAGGTGACTACTAATTTGCCTACACAAATCTTCAATTTCCTCTACCTGCCAATATCCTTTATGAGAAACTGAAACATAAGTATGATCACCCTTGTAATGCTTTGAGTCAACACCTCCAAAAACAATTTCACCACCATTCATGTCATCAGTATCTCTGTTAAGCCAGAAAGAAAAAACCTTATTTTCAATAAGTCCCTGCTTAGCCATGTTATACCTGCATAAAAGAAAACATAAAAGCTTAAAATATGACAAAAAATATGAGTAAACTTTGTTTTATGCACAGAAAATATTTGCAATCTCTTTTTGCTCAGTAGTGACTTAAGGAGAAGTTTCCTGAGATCATGCAAATCCATACCAAATGGGTGGATAATTGCCAACAGATATTTCTTGAAAACCAAGACCAAGAATGCCATCGAACTTTGCCAGTAAGAATGACAGGCTTGATTCTTTTGTTGCCTCTATGAAAATCTGAAATATGACAATTCCTATGATTGCATCTAGTAGGGAATCACACCTGCAAAGAATAGGTGATGCAAAATGCAAATTTGGATATTGATACATAGAGAATACCCACCTGATCTTTAACAACTAGGTCACCAACTTGTACATTGTCTTGGCTGAAGAAACCAGAAATTGTCCCAGAACCATAAGTTATTTTACATGACTTTCCTGATAGGAAAAAAAATATTATTGAATTATTCCTTCATAAAACATAGAGGATAAAAGAGAAATCCAGTTCAGCCTCAAATTTGTAAATTATGCAATACGAAGTTCGAACAGAAACTGGAGATAAGTTGTAGTAGACCAAAAATTCACAATGTTCAGAGAAGCACATGCTTGAATATCTTCTGGGTCAAGATACAAGGAATAAAAACTATACCATTCTTTCTGTAAGTACTTGATGAACCTGACTTGTACTTATGGTGAAAATAACATGGCACCTGTAAATAATTAAATTCACAGACTTAAACTATATTTTCAATTGCATTAAAAGAAAAAAGCAATTGAAATGAACATATTAATCTATCATGAATGATTGTATCAAAGACTTACAGAAAAGAAGCATTTTGATGATGGGACCCACAAGTTGGAGCTTCCAGTGTCAAAAATGACAGAAAAGTTTTGCAGAGGTGAGCCAATACCAATCTCACCAAAGTATTGGGCATCCATGTAGTTTTTGAGGGATACTATGTCAATATCAGAATCTTCAAGATTATGATGAAATGCATTATTTTGACTATGCATGTTCTCTTTCCTCACAATTCTTGCTGCATCCAGAGTATTGCGA
The DNA here is from genome assembly GCF_036884655.1 of Musa acuminata AAA Group. Lineage (NCBI taxonomy): Eukaryota > Viridiplantae > Streptophyta > Magnoliopsida > Zingiberales > Musaceae > Musa > Musa acuminata. The sequence goes on from NC_088349.1 coordinate 12,505,091, forward strand.
TCCAAGGGTCTCTTCTTAAGTTTGACTCTCAGTAAACCATCAGATGAGGCATGGAGTAGGGAGCAAGTCAAAAACCAGAAACAAATACACCATAACAGATATTTCTGGTCCATTTTAAATAAACTACCTGGAACCTGTAATAAACCAGAAAGCAGAGAAAAATATTGCATTAGCAAGTATGGCAGATGACAACATGTTCCAGAAAAAGACAAAGCTACAAACAAGAGGAAGTAGTACATATCATCATATTAAGAATTTAGGATTCAACAGGATAAAGAGCATGAAAGCAAGAAAAATCAGCCCATAAATTGCACAAGATACTTACAGCTGCTGCTACAATGAGGAAGATAGATATTAATCATGGTATGCAATACCGAATGGTATCGCCCGGTATGGGCGGTACGTATCAGTCCGACAGTACTGCTACAGTGCCACACCGGTATGCAATATCTATCATGGTATGCAATACCGGTACGCGGACCGCCCGGTACTGCTATAGTGCCACAGTATTACACTGTAGCAGTACTACAGTGCTACAGTAATAAAAGAAAATATATAAAATTATTCGGTACACCAGGATGTACCGCTTGATATACCCTTGTGTACCGCTCGGTACACCGGTACCGTACTGTACCGAGCCAACCTCGAAACACTGGTACGATACGATATTGCATACCTTGCTGTTAATTTTATTTACTTTGTACCAACTAAAATGAGCATAAGAGAAAAACAATTCAATTTATATAAATAAAACCTAACTATATGATACCAAAGAGGGTAAATGCTCAGTGCAAAACCATGTTGTCAAGAAGTGCTCAAGCTATGCAAGGTTCAAACATCACAAGGGTTCTAGGGAGGTGCCTTCAACTGGGGGCTGCCTTCGCGAGTGCTTCAATTGAGGCATAAAGCACTTAAGGCACTTGCTGTGGATGAAGTTGATTGTGACACAAAAAAATAGATTGTGAAGAATGAATCAAATGATAGGGGAGATGATAACATGGATTAAGCTGATGATGATGTATTGGACCCTGATGATCGCTGGAGCTAGATCATCAACAATTTTTTAACTTTGAATTTTATTATTTAAAAATAGAAAAATATTAAAACAAGAACTTCCATTAGGACAGAGTTTTATTTAAAAGGGAGCTAGATGAATGTAATATGGTGTTTTGGTAATTTGATATAAAACTCTGTCCTCATTGAAGTTCTTGTTTTAATAATTTTCTCTATTTTTATAATTTTCGTAAGATAAATGCCTTGCTTTGCCTAGACAAATGCCTAGCGCCTAGGATAATAAAGGACCTTGGCAATTTACAAAGCCTAACATTTTTTAAAATAAAATTAGTGCCAAATCTAGCAAACTGAAGGAATAACACTAGCACCATGTATTGCCCACACAACTTCAGGGATGATGAATGTTCCTTATTAGGAGTCGTACAAAAACAAATAGACCTTCAGAAACATTTAGAAGTAAAAAAATATAAGTTCAAGAAAAACCATGGTCAACAGAGGAATTAATAGATACTTTTAGAGCGGTAGAACTGAGTAAAACATACAAAGATTATTGGATTAGAGTTTGATGTTTGAACATCTGAAGCAGTGATAAGCTGAGTTACTGATACAATTCTAGGGAAACCATAAGAACTTGGATTCCAGTTTTAAGATGTCAGGCAATATCAAAGTCAATATATCGCAAGTAATAATATTAATCATTACCAGGATTTAAAAGATACCACACATTAAATACATTCTTTTGGACCTGACATAGTCTGAAGGACTAAAAAATGAATGTGCTGTGAATATGTAATCATAATAAGGGAAATCAATATGTTCACTAGACAATAACTTTCTGAAAAATGAAACTTCAAAAAAAGAAAGAAATTCAACAAGGAGACTTTGCTTTCATGCATAAAGATTGAAGAACACATGGAAAAACGTAGAAAAACCCTTTTAGTATTTTTTATTAATTAAAAGAAAGTGAATCATTAGAGGTAATAGGTTTCTTTCTTCTTTATCTGAAAAGGTCAGACCTGACACTGATGCGAAAGTCAAATATGAGATCAAACACCAAAGTAACTGTCGATGCTATGGTGGGTTGCTGCTTAGAACCTTGCAGCTATGTAGTCACCAGAATTCTTATTCTTTTCCTAGGAAGAGTAACAAGTCCAACAGAAAACAAAGAAGCAACATCAAGACAAAATAACATCTATAGCACCATACTCATGCGATCAAAGGCACCAAAATTGCCAAAAGAGAACCCAGGGAGGAAACCCTAGGTCTTCTGAATTCAATCAAAGATCTAAAGATGCTTAGAGATGAAATCACTCAGAAAGCAGCAACTAAAACATTCTTATTACTGAGAACTTAAGCGATCCAAAAGAACTACCATAAACAAAGAATTCTGATCCTTATGACAGTTCCCAGAGATCATGAGATGGTGAGCTCATACCTTGTCGGTACCTAAGCTATGGAAAGCGGAGACAAGAACTGAGATGGTTAAGGGAATGGTGGAAGGGAGCGCTTCAATAAAAAGAGGCAGCAGAAGTGTAGGTTAGAACAACCACCCGCGTCGGTACCCAGAACGGTAGAGCGTTCCACACAGGCAGGCCCACATGACCCAAGTAACTTTCTCAAGTCACTTTCCACAAAGGTACCTGAAACGGGTAGGAGAAGAATTGGTCTTATCACTCATCCAGTCAACCACCTTTCACGGTGGGTTTGGAATTGAATTGAGATAGCTACCTTATTTTGGGCCGGGCTAATGTGATCCAAAGCCAGACCCAAACCCAAAGAGTGATGGAGTCCTTGTAGCTTGTTTGAGTGAAGTCCTTGCCAACTCAGGTAATCCATGGGATTAAGGAGTATACGTGTCGTTGTGATCTGATGGAAGATGTTTAGTTAATGCAGTATAAATTGTAATTGATCAAGTTATATATACATATAATATATATATATATATATATATATATATATGTCTCTAAAGTTTTTTATTTTTGTATATTGCACTTTTAAGTTGTATACTTAATATTACATAAATATTCCTTCCAAATTATTGAAAATATAAGAGGTAAATATAATAAAAAGATATTTTAGGTACTTAAGATTTTGGTATTTTTACAAAATTAATGATAACCATGATTAATATATGTAACTTGAGTTGTTGGAGAGAGGGAGGGGGCTCACATAAAAGAATAAAATCCTTGAAGGATATATATACTAAAAACTAAAATTTGGAAGAATATATATATATATATATATATATATATATATATATATATATAAGGGGGAAATTATCCTTATTTTCTGAATATTATAAAATTAATAATGTTAATAAATAAATCCTTAAACTCATAGAGTTGAATCTTCAATTCCTCTCTTGAATTGGAAGATGAAAAAGAATAGATGGCATTATCTCACTAAATAGATGCAAACGCTATATACGTGACATGGTCAACACTACGCGGCCATAAGGCCTTCATCCTTCTTCCCAAAGAAGTTGGCCACGATGGTGGCGACATCATCGAACCCGACGCCGATGCACAAAGGATTCGTGCTGGCATTAGTGCTGCTGCGATTCAAGACTCGAAGGTTCGGCCCATCCCTGCACTTGCCCATGCACTTGCACCCAACGACCGCTCCTTCCAAGCCGATCTTCTTGTTGAGCTCCTCCATCAGCGCCGGTGCACCAGATCTTATGCACTTCCCTCCCATGCACACTTCGATCTTGTTCATAGGCTTCTCCACCACCGCTGTTCCGCCCCTGCTGCAACATTCTGACACAGGAGTCTGCGGTTTGCACTCGGGTGCTGCAATTGATGTTGGTTTGCTGATTCTGACGACCTCCTCGGCGTTGCAGGATTCGCAGTCCTTCCTCCTGGCGGCCTTCGCTTCTCTTCGCTTTCTCTTCGTCTCCTTCTCTCTGGCTCTCAGCTGATTCAGCTCTGCCAGCAAACGCTCTGCTGACTCCTGATGTTACAATCCCAACACTGAAACAACTCGGACATCGTTCGATCTGGAAATTAGTAAGAGTAAGACAAAAGGAAGCAAATTTGGGCCTCACCGAGATCATCTTCCCCTTGACTTCTCTGGCAAGGCCTTCGCCGGGGTCGGCGCCGATCCCCAGCGTGCAAAGAGCGGCCAGATCCTTAGACAACCCCTTCACCAGCTTCGCCCTCTTCTTCTCCTCCTTTCTCCTCCCCTCGCCGCACCGCACCGGCGACGCATAGTACTTGAGGTGTCCCGCGCCGGAAAACGCTCCCCTCCCTCCGCCGCTTGGGACCCCACAAGGCGAATCCGAAACCCTCGTTCTCCTCCCGAATCCCGCGGTCGACGGACCGGCGGGGGCACTGCTGCCGGAATCACGAAGGGCCCGGGCGCCCGAGACGGAAGGGGAACGCCGGAGGATGGCGCCGGAGACCTCCATCGCTCGGCTTCTTGATTCGTTTCGTAGGCGGGGTGCGGGGGGAGAAGGTTCTGCACGTCGGCCGGGGGCGCCTCGTCTTGCCCTATATAAGGAGGTTTGCCTTCCACGTTTCCTATTTTGATTGGTGGAATATGACGTGTCGTACAAGTGGACTAATGAAGTTGCTTCGCGCCAAGAGGCTCGTGGCGATCTCCGCCCGTGCACGCCGCGGCATCGGCAATCGCGTTCCGGCCACGCGAGCTCGCTCGACGCGGGCCGTTCGATTGAGAGGTACAGCATTGGACGGTCGAGATTGGATGAACGTGGACGATGCGTCATCGCCCGATGCCTGGGAGAATCTTTAAGACGAATATACCCATATCCACATCAGACCGAGACGGCTGTTTCAAGGGAAGCAATCGGGGAATGCACGAAACATGGAAGGGTTGATGTCTTTCCACAGCTAAGGAAGGAAGCCGTTATCCTCCTCCCAAGCAAAAGCGGTAGGGAAGGCGTGTAGAGGTGGTGGTGGCATACGTGCGGTCATATGCTTCGTTCATTTGTGGATATTGGGGATGTGATAATTGGCAACATGATTGATGGAACATCTGCATGCTTTCCTTGTTGAGGTGGTTTAGAATTTCTTGACGCAATCCTTGATGATGAAAGGCAGATTCAATTATTTACTGGGAGTGTTGCTGTTTTCATGTTTCATGATGGAACATGACACTTATCAATGTAGAACATGAGTGACTTTTCAGAGAGAAAGACTATGTATTTTTATTTCTTTCTAAAATAGCACTACATGAAGGAGAATGTCAAGATATGGAAATAATTGAGAAAATATTGTGTTCATATTTCCTCCATTTATATAGTGAGATATCTATCACTCATTAGATTGAGTTTGTGCCAAAGGATGTTAAATTGAGCTACATTTTGATTGATCTAAAGCTATCAATCTATAAAGCTTAATCTAAAGGATACTTCCAAGGAATTGAGTCTAAATATGCAAAATAAAGAATGCTAAATCCACCCACTGCATGAATGAGAGAATGAAATTTGCTGACGTTTTTAGACTGAAAAATACAGCAGCATAGTAGTCGTAATCAGATGCAAACGTGTTACAAAAACATGATACAGGGGGAGGCATCAGAAGTTGTGTTTGATGCCTAAGACTTGTGACGGAAACGAGGAGGAAAGTGTGTGCCAAACTATGATCCGGAGCTCAAGTGAAGTGCCACTAAGGAGGCATAAGCCCCATCCTTGATGCTGATCAGTGTCTCATGGTTTCCTTTCTCTACGATCACCCCGTTCTTGACCACAGCAATAACATTTGCGCCTCTTATCGTCGACAATCTGTGGGCGACGATGATTGTGGTTCGGTCGACCATGACACGGTCTAATGCGTCTTGTACTACTCTCTCGGATTCAGCATCAAGTGCACTGGTTGCCTCATCCAGCAGCAAAATCTTGGGATCCTTCACTATGGCACGTGCGATTGCGATACGCTGCTTTTGCCCCCCAGATAGCTGCAATCCTCGCTCTCCAACTAATGTGTCATAACCCTGCAATTCCAAATGTTTAATGATAACAATGAAGAAGCAAGAAAAAAGATAAAAGCTGCTCATTATTACTCATCGCTTAACATTAAAAGGAATAACCACATTTTGCTTAACACAAGGAGTGCATTGTCTAGATGAAAAGAATGGAGTTTATATACCAAAGAATGAGTAGATATAAACTATCAAAACACAAAGAGGAAAAAAGAAGCCTTAAGCCACCAGACAATCTATATGGATCAGTTTGACATCAAGAAATCTTGATCATTGGGAGACCAATTTGGATTCCAGATCGAGTCATCCTTTTGTACTTTGCTATAAAAAAAAAGGACAATTAATATGGCTAATAAATTTGTTTGTACCAATTTGGATTCCAGATCTGTTTGTACAAATCTGTTAGAGGATAAATCCTGAAGGAAAAAAGACCTTGTGGACAAAAAGTTTGAGGGGTCAAGAAAAGAGAACATTGAACTAGTAAAAAAATCAATTAATATGGCTAATAAATTTGTGAAGTAGAAAAAGCTTTGGATACAGGATCACACCTTGTGCAAGCCGCTAATGAACTTGTGGGCATTGGCTAACTCTGCGGCAGCTATGATCTCAGCTTCAGTAGCCATTCCCTCCTTTCCATAAGCAATATTGGATCGAATTGTCTCGTTAAAGAGTGTTGGTTCTTGACTCACCGGACCCATCTTCTGCCTCAACCACCTCAATTGCAGCTTTTGTATGTCAATCCCATCAAGCAATATCACCCCAGAGTCAGGATTGTAAAATCTTTGTAACAACGATATGATAGTTGATTTCCCGCTACCGCTCTCTCCAACCAGTGCAACTGTCTGAGGAAAACAAATAATTTATTACTATATTGTTTTTTGATCTGAGGTCCCAGAATTATTCAAGATAATAATCTTCACTGGAAAAAGAGCATCACTTTTATGACATCAATATTTCCTTTCATACAGAGATCCTTTTAGCTGACAATTTGATTTAAGTACATGAAGTAAATCAATGATGTGTATCTTAAGTCTTAACCGTGCTTTCAAATTTCTCATCGAGACATCAAATCTGTTGCATGCTTCATTCATAGATGTTGAGACTACTACTGTGAGAAGAATAGGTTACTAATTATTTAGTGCAGTTTAAAGTTAGCAACCATTTTACATGGACATAGTAACTTCACTTCTTTCATTTATGGCTTGGTTTAGTAATTTAGTCAAAGTCACAACTGTTTTATGCTCAATACCCAAACATGTAATAATCTCTTTTATCATCATAGAACTGCTATCGGCAGGAGCCTTATGCAATGAGTCACCCTTTTTTTAACTTAAACGTGTAACAACCAGAATTGAGTTACCTTTCCAGAGTGAACTGTCAAAGAAAGGTCTTGAAAGATCTGGATATCTGGCCGCATAGGGTACCTGAAGCTGACATGGCAAAGCTCAATGTTGCCCTTCAATGTTTCTAAGATCATGCCAGAATCATTGCTGGGATCTATTTTAGATTTGCGGTCGAGAATAGCAAATACTGAGGCCGAAGCAGATCTGGCTTTTGACGAATCTGGTGCCAGGGAGCTTGACTGAGAAATCCCAATGGCTGCCATTGCAAGAGCAAGGAAGACCTTCAAGGAAAAGCAAGAGCAATGACTACGAGAACAAAAAAAACAGTGAGATTACAAAATTTTGGCATGCTTCATCAGCATGAAAAATGATGCAGGACAAGCTGTGGAATCCATGATGGGGGCCATCAAGTTATGTAACTAATCCATTAATACTATGGTCTCACCAGAGAATGTAAAGTTCATGTGCAAAATTAGCACTAATGGATGTCTCAATTCTCAGTGTATAAATGTATCATCTTCTTTATACAAAATCATTTAAAATATACTGTTAGTACTTACCTTCAGGTAATCTCAACAAATGTATCTTGATACTGATACATTATTACAGATGTCAATGCTGAAAGTGATCAACATATGTATCATGTTATATACTTGCTAGCTGTTATCTCTTTTCATTGGAGAACATATTATTTGTAGGTGTTCTTATATAATTTAACACCTGCTTTAATAAGCATTTCCAGTTTAAAAGATTGTGAGCATCTTTGTTAAGGTTCTTGTTCTGAATCTTAAAGAAGCACGACAAGAAAAAACTTCAAACTTTCAGACATAGAACTTGTGACAGAAAATTGTACACCTACTTTTGGGGAAAAGTCAAGGTAACAGAAGTTCAATGTATAAAATTTGCATACCCGAAATACTTTGCCAAAAGTAGTCTTCCCACTGTCAACCAACCGTGCTCCAGCATAAAATCCAGCTGCATAAACACAAAATAAGAAGAATATGGAAAAACCAAATCCGGCGCCACTGATTATCCCTAGCCTAATTCCCTTTCTTGTAGGGCCTTCACATTTCTGCTTGTAGATCTCCATCACTTTCTCTTCAGCTGAAAATGAAGCAACTGTTCTGATACTTCCTACTGCATCATTTGCAACCTGACTTGCTTCCTCATACATTATCTACAGCCATTTACAGTGGTAGTCATCAGAAGACATTATGACTACCAAATTTCTGGGTATAGCAAAGCAAAACTCTCTTTTTTCAGTTGTGAACCAAACACTAAGAACAGAAACAGAAATCTAACATTTTGTTTAGAGATAAAACATTTCTTTTTTGATTGGGAATATTCATATTTGTTTGACAAATGATTACATCTGATCAGCTTTTATAAGTCTGTTCCATGTCAAAATAATTCTTCCAGCTACATAATTTAGATTTTTTTCTTTAAATTGAATTAGCAATATGATGTAGTCAATTATGGTAAACCGGTGTAGTATATACAAAGTTGCATACATAGACGTAAGTCAAAAACATACATAGGCAAATGGGCGCATATCTGCATTATGAAGAACTCATGATATGCATGATAGCGTAACTGTGGAACCATACCTTTGCATCCTTACCAAACCCCTTCAGAAACTTCATTTGTATGTATCCATTCAGACCCAAGAGAGGTAACAAAACTAGGATTATCAGAGAGAGTTGCCAATTTGCAATAAAAGCAATCAGCAATCCAGCAACCAATGTTGTAATGTTCTCAACAATTAATCCAAGTGCATCACCAACAAGACTCCTGACTGTAGCTGCATCTGCTGATAGCCTTGCGCCAATTGCACCGCTAGAATTCTTAGGATCATCAAACCATTCTATCTCCATGTTAACCACCTTCTGAAACGTCATTAGCCTAATCCTCCTTATCAACTTGGATCCTGCAATGCCAAAGAAGTATGATCGAGCTGGAAGGGAAAATAATGCCACCCCACCAAATACCAAGAACAGTAATGACCAAAAATTAGAATCCCTTTTGAGCTTCTGTGGTGGCTGGTAAAATGCATTAATTACATTTGATAAGAGCAGTGCAAACATGGGAAACATGACCCCATTAGCAATGGCTGCAACTGAGCCGAGAATCAACACTGGGATCTCTGGTTTATTAAGATAAGCTAGGCGGCGGAGAGGCACTTCTTTTGAATCTTCAGTAGGAATTTTAGGATCTACTTTCTCATATGTACTATCTTGGACATCAACTCCTACATGCAAACCAACAGGCAATTGGAACGAGTGGCGGTCGCTGTGTCTACCAGATGATCCATGGCTAATTGAGTGATGAAAGGACAATATTTTGCCTGAGGACCGTGCTGAACCATTCCACACATCAGATTTGTCTAAACGAGGTCCACTTTTAATATCTTCATCCCGGTTCACTTCTTGCAGTTGTATCAGTTGGCTATAAGCTCCATTTGGATTCTTCAAGAGCTCTGTATGTGAACCTGGAAGCAGAAATGTTAACATTTATGTGAGTTAAATAAGCTGAATTTCTTTTAAGTTGGATATTGCCAAATTTCCTCTTGAACAAGAGTAGAAAAGTATGCCAGCTTAATTATGGTCAATCAGTAGAAAGGAACTATATTTACCTTTTTCAACGATTGATCCTTGATGTACAACGGCAATGGTGTCAGCGTTTCTGATGGTACTCAGACGGTGTGCCACTATAACAGTAGTACGATTTGCCATGATTCTATCAAGTGCCTCTTGTACTATCCTTTCAGATTCTGCATCGAGTGCACTTGTAGCCTCATCCAAAAGCAAAATACGAGGGTCCTTCAGAATTGCCCTAGCAATGGCAACTCTCTGTTTTTGACCTCCAGATAATTGAGTTCCATGCTCTCCAACCATGGTGTCAAGACCCTGAATGTGATGTGTGTCATCCGTTAAGCCATTTCAAACAAAAGTATTCATATATCAGAACAAGAAACAGAAAAGACCCTCAGTCTTTAACATCTAAGAAGTGTCTACGAAATGCAATATTCGCCCAGTTCCATCAAACTGACAAAGAGGATGATATTGTGCAGAATAGTACTACTGATGTCAACATAATCCATCAAACTGAGTTGTAAAATGGAAGCCCTTAATCAACATATTCTTACCTTAGGCAACTTATCTATGAATTTGGCAGCATTTGCAATCTCTGCTGCAGCTCTAATTTCTTCAACAGATGCACTATCCTTGCCATAGGCGATGTTGTCTCTAATACTAGTAGCAAACAGGACTGGTTCCTGAGTCACAAGTCCAATTTTCCCTCTAATCCACCTGAGTTGAAATTCCTTGATGTTTATGTGATCTATGAGAACTTCACCAGCCTGTGGATCATAAAACCTCTCAATCAAACTTATAACTGTTGACTTTCCACTTCCACTTTCACCAACCAATGCAAGAGTTGTTCCTTGCTGAATAAAAAGAGAAAATCCAGAAAAGATCTGTTCATCTGGTCTTGCTGGATAACTAAAATAAACATCATTAAATTCAATTTCCCCTCGAATATCGTCAAGTTCCTTTCCATTGGCATCATAAGCATCAATTTCTGGCTTTCGGTTGATTGTCTCAAACATCTTATATGCAGCAGCTTGTCCTGCTGCAAATGCTTTCATGCATGGTGCTATTTGGCCTAATGAGCTGCAGAATTGGATCAAGATACTTAAGTTTAGAAATGTTAAGTATCGGCCATGATTATATAAATATGGAAAAGGATTAAAGTTCCTCACTTTTATAATGAATTCTTGATGTTTGTAAATGCAGCAGAATGAAAAGGTGAATCAAGCAATTGAACAAAGTTGCAACTTCTATTATTTTCGAAACCTTTCTTTTTCCTTTTCTATTCATTCAAGAAACTTCACAATCTTATTGATATCTGGAATAAGTGGATACTATGTTTACATTCAAATCCCTTAATTAGAGTCTACTTCAGAGTTCTGATGTCAGTTCTTCATTCTTATTTCTGCGATGTATCAGAATATTCATGTTTCCATTCATGTTAATTTACAGGCCAAGAATCAATTCCAGGGATATTATTTTCCTAAAAAAATGAAATTTAATTTAGAGCATATTTATTTGCTGTTTCTATCTGATAAAGCTCATATTTATATTGCTTGTTCATTCCCGGAGAAACAAAACAAAGATTTCAGTCAATGTAGTAGAAATTACAAAATCTTTCATTTAATTTGTAACTAAATATAAAATTAAACAGGTTTACCATTAGTTATCAGTCAATCATACTAAAAGACAGATGCTATATCTATTTAAATTACATGAAGTCTTCATTTCCATGAAGAGATCTTAGAATTTGTAAATTGTTAGAATCAGATTACAAATTACCTAGACATACTCATATCTGCATATTTACATGTATTAGAAAATCAACAATTTTTGGTAGAATTTTGTGCCATTTTTTCATATATCAGGAAAGGAATATTCATTATTATCATGATTTCTTCATGTTACTGTGTTGCAGTTTTCATAAATTTTTATGTGTGTTGCATGGTTTTAAATTGGGATCTACAGAGAAACTAGTATATTGAAAGACATAGTTCACACAAAGAAAAAACAGGAAACTTTCATGGTGGCGGCATTTTTAGACTAGTGCATAGAAGCATTACAATATTTCACCATGCCATCAGAGCTTGCTACTATCCAAGTCAAAAATAAAAAGGATATATCCAACTATATCCCAAAATATGACAACACTAATTATTCATCATTAAAGTATAAATTATAAAAGCAACTTACAAGGAGCCAGTGAGGATTGCAAATATCACATTGATGACCTTGCCACCAGTGTAACCTTTTTGCAGTATCAACTTTGCTCCATACCATGTTCCCAATGAATACCCGGCAAACATGAAAAGCATGACTGTGCCAAGACTTATTCCAGAAACCAGACTCTCTTGAACACTGGCATTGTATGCATTCACCAAAGACTTCTCATACTTCTTTACTGCTCGTATTTCCCCGGTAAAAGATGCAACCTGAATAAGGTCAGACTTGATAAGAGTCACGTTTTCAGGCATAATACTGTTCTTTCATGCTTCCACATCTGTGATAAGAGCAAAACTTACTGTCCTAATTGACCCAATTGTCTGCTCGACGGTCGCTGCAGCTTCTCCATAAGCTGCTTGTCCCAATGATGCCATCCTGGCCACAATAATGGCCATGACTCCTCCAGCAACCACCAAGGGGGGGATGGTGCACAGCATGACAAGGGTGAGAAGCCACCCTTGGGCAAATGCGACTATGAACCCTCCAAAGAATGTCGATGTTAGCTGAATGAATTTACCGACCTGTAAAATTGTCGGAAACAAATTACGAAGGAAAAGGATAACATAGCAATGGTAAACAACTTGAAGCAACCGAATGGACATGTACAAATGTCATAGCTGAAAAACAACTTGGAATAGGTACCTTCTCGCCCATGGCATCCTGAATAAAAACAGTATCTCCAGACATCCTCTCAACAACTTCACCTGTCTTTGTTTCCTTGTCAAAGAATGCTATTTCTTGCCTTAGAATGGTTTTCAGGTACAAGTTCCTTATCCGGGCAGACTGCCTTTCCCCAGTAGCCATCCAGCAAGCTACCTCTGATGGAAATCAGAAATCTCAGCCATCACTGATACATTGTAAGAACAGAACTGAATTTATAAATCATATGGCCCCAATAGATGAAGTATTCTTACGAAGGAAAGATGCCACGCCTGCTCCAACTCCAAGGTAGACAAATTCCAAGGCTACCTGAGTGTGATTAAATCATCAATCACTTGATAGTTCTAAGGAGGTAGAATTCATGAGCGTTTACTCTCTTTTTTGTTCAAAAAACAGAAAAGAAACATTAATTCAGCGATACGGAGATACTAACTCCAAAAATATCTAGCAGGAAGAGGAAAAAGGTGCAAAGCATTTTGTCAAATGAGAAGTAGGCATCATGGAAGAATCCCAATGATTACTTTTAGCTAATAATGATAAACCATCAAAAGTGCTCTCCTGAACTTCCATTGTGGTCACAATTCTCAAGTTCATGGTTGAAGAACCAATATTAACTTAAGCTGAGTATGATGATGAAGAACTTACCTTGGAAACTCTACGAAGGACATCATGTATGTCCGAAGCTCCTCCAAAGGACTGGATCAAATCCCCGAACAGAACGGTCATGAGAGGTAGAGCAAGCCCATTCCCCAGCGCACCAAGTGATCCCACGACCATCAGAATCACATCCGTGGAGTCCGCAAACGAGAACAGCCGGTAGAATGGGACAGTGAATTTGGTCTCATCTTGATTCTTGTTCTTCCCACGGGCTTCCAACTCCCGCTTATCAGAAGAACTCGCAACTGGCTCATGTGACGCAGAATTGCTTGAGGATGCACTCATCTCTTATTCCACCGGACTACCCTTCTTACCTGGAACAAGACAGCGAACAGTCTCTTAAAATGAAATCAAACAATAGTGCAGTTCAAAGGGAAAGGTGATGATGTACAAGACTTGATAGATTTCGCAAGAAAAAACACGCTTTGGCTCAGCAGAGACTCAAAAGGTGGCGGCGTGATGAACATCGAGGCAAATCAAATCCAGACAAAGAATGATGCAGGGAGAACAACCATCTGTATGTAAAGCTGTCACACACAGGCAATCAGATACTCAACAAACCTAAGCAGGAAACCCATCACTGCTTTACAGCAAAAGCTAGCATATGTTCTTTGCCTTGGAATCCAAGCTTGATATCCAAACGCAGTCGAATCTTTTCAACTCGGGGTCGACAGGATTCACTGCAATCGGACGCAGATTTGCTCGGGTGGATTGTGCTTGGGGATGACAATTAGCACGTTGGATTGTTTCTTGTCTTCGTACGTTTCCCACTCCTCGGTTGGTTGGTTGTGCACCCCACAGTAAACCACACTTAGCCTCTTTACAGTGTAATTATTAGTTTGGATAGTAATGGGGTCTGACCAAATCCTCCCACTGATTACTTGACCACTTTATCATGAGATTCTTTCTATTTTTTTATTTTTTAGTTTGTTTATTGCACACTAAGTTTTCATTGTAAAATAAGATCTTATAAATGTCTTGACAAATTGAAGCCTAAAAAATGTATGATGACAAAATAGGATTATGAATATTTTGATTGTTATACTTTGTGTTAAATACTTATATGTTATTATCTTATTAACATTTATATATGGATAATAGGTGTTAGTATATTGATCCTTTCCAAACTTTGTGTTAGCGAGTCTCATAAAATTTTTTTCGATAGTTATAAGATAATTATCACATTTCATATGTCTGTTTAAGATTAAGTAGTGGGTTTGTTAAAATGAGCAATGAAGATATATTATAAACACAAAATAATATCGTAAAGAAATGTTAAGTGTCAAAATATAAATAACCATAGGAAAGATTGCTGCTATATATATATCCATAAAATAAGTGGTTTTCATATTTTTCTACGTAAATTTAAGTTTAGAATATATATATCATTCTCAAATAACATAAGAAACTTTCCCATACATCTCTATCCACTTGACGCATATCAGCTCAAGTCATATGCTCTCCACTGCCAAACTCTTCCAAGAAACAAGTAGTTTGGTCCGGTGGTGTGTGAGTTGGAGCGCACAAGGCTCACTTTCCATCGCGCAGGTGCTCCCCATTTCATCCTTCTCTAGTGGCCTCACTATGAAATGAAATGTATGCATGCATGAAGTTGCAGAAGAAACCAGCAGTCAAGCGATTAACACAAGGAAGAACAGTTTCTCTTCTTGATGAAATCAGCGATCCGATGCTTAGCTTTCATGTCTGTGATCGTAGCAAAAGATATCACTTGGACAGAAATGTTTCTGATGCTTGTCGAGTGTTATCCTAGTGGAAGAAGAACAAAGCATTGTTTTTGGGCCATTCATCGGTTCCACTTTCTAAAGCCACCGGTGCAACATAATTCTTGATGGAGCTCAGTGACTCGTCCAACCTTAAAGGCGCAGAATGTTGGTTGGTGCCCACATCGGTGCTAACTTTTCTCCTTGTTAATATTGGTTGGTGAGAGGATGAAAGATGAAGATGATGGAAATATTAAACATGTTCTAGAATCATATATATAACCACTAGTAGAATCCAAGCAACTCGCGAAATAGGAGTTAATTGATGCTATCATTGTTCTTCCTCCTAAATCCATATTCATGAGAGGAGGAGGATGAAAACATGTTTTGAGCCTGTCATTGCAGAGGTCAAAATGGGTGTGATGATGTGATGCAGTGAGGTTGGTGCACGCTCTCCCTCATCGATTGCTATGTCTCCTTCTAATTTGTCCAGTCGCTTCACTTTTCAAGGTGTGCCAACCTAAAGTACCACTTTTGTCGGATGGTGGGTTGGTGAATTCTGTGCTCACTCAAGTCCATGGCCACTTCAACTCTCGTTGCTTGCAACTTTGGAACAACCACTGACTTGATGATCATCCAAACGAAAAGTTATCATCATGTTCGTTTTGGTTTCAGACATGTATATATGTATTCAAAAATAATAATTGAAAATTAGGTTATTATTGGTTGAAGTTGCAAATCATCATGCACCAAACTAGATTAATTTTGAAGACATATTAAGAGTCTAATAGCTAAGATTTTAGGGATTACTAAAACCCAATCCAAGTGCTTATGATTAGCTTATCTTTTTCATCATTAATTTCGGTGTGAGATCCAATTTTATCTATATTTCTCTCGAACATAATTATTTTAGATATCGTGGATGATGAATCGATCGATCGATTTAAGGCCTATGTTTATACATAAAAATTACAATGTATTTTCTCACAAATCCAATGCCAAACAAATAATTCAAAAATTTTTTTTGTCAAAAATCATGGTAATTATGTTGAGATTAGCAATTGATCACATCAAAGATAGAAGAGTGAATAAATTAGTGCATGAAATTGGCTTCTCCCTCAATAGATGTGGCTTCTCCCTCAACGGTTTTACGTCGAAAATGATTTCATCGTACGAATACAGTTTTAATCGTCGAAAGTTTTTCGCTGCACTAATTCACCCCCCCCTCTTAATGCTCTTGATCCTAACATGATCATCTCCAAAAGTTTCTAAGGAGATGCTAATGCTTCTTATAGTTTGGGTTTTCCTACACAATCGATGCTCATAAGTTATAGAGCTCCAAAACAATGTTATGCAAGCACACCCCACCCACATAACTCCTATAGTTTCATCTTCTTCCACTCTAATGTGTTTGAAGTATTATGGCTTATATTCCTATGAAAAGTGCATGATGTGTTACCTCTACCTAATTTCATTAATTTTCTAGAATCTTTACTCAAGTTTATTATATCTAATCTTAACTTACTTAAAAATGTGTCTTTCCTTAAGTGGTAAACAGCAGATTCATTCTCCTCTAATGGCTTGTGCATCCCACCCCATGCACTCTTAACTTAGAACATCTCTTTGTGTTGCATATCCATTTTATTTTCCCATAGCAATTACACCCACTTGAAGTAGGAATTCAACTTTTGCTCAAATATCTCTAGCTGTTGGTGAGTGATTCAAATTAGACATAATGTTCAAACGAAAAGATGATTTGATGATTTGTTCTTGTTCTTAGTGCATGGCTTGAAAATGATTTTAACATACTATTTTACATCCTGATACCATTTTGAATCAATATTATCTGCAATTCAATCATTATAAGATTTATGGGAGAAAAGATTTTCCATCTTAATATGGTGGTGATGTGGTGAATGAGCCCTGTTAATTTTTAGATGCTTTGTCGTTGCTTCCCATATTAATAATATTGTTAGATGCTTTATCGAAATTATATGTTTTTAATTCTTTCTGATAACCCTTTTATATTCATCTCCATACCATCAATTTTACTATATGAATATGTGACCATCGTGCCTTGTTTAATTTTTGGATAGGATTCTCAGCTATTCAACACAGGTCAATAATGTCATTTCAACACAGGTCAATAATGTCATCCTTATAAACCAGTAAATATATGTATATAATTTTTATTATCATAAGAATAAAGATACGCTAAACTTAGAGTTGATAAAATACGTCAAAAATAAGTCAAGTTAAGTCGATCAATCTTTTAGAGAAATATATAAATATCTTTTCATAGTTTACAAATATAATTTAGATACTGAGGGTGAATGAAATCAAAAGGTTATCGTATAAAGTCACCTTCGGTTAAGGTCCATTGTGAGAAATTATTGTTAATATCTAGTTACCATATATGTCAATGATAATCAAACTCAAGACAAATTAAATTATTATTAGTTTAATAACTAGACTAAAAATCTATGTGAAATCAATAATTAATCATTGGTGAAATATTTTGACCACTAAACGTACTTTATGTCCAGCAATAGATTCATCTATGTTTCATTTAATTTGAAAAATCTAATTATACCTTATGATATTTTATGTGAAATGAGATGATACAATGGTCTATTAGCATTATAGAGTAAGGTATCATATTCCTTACACATGACTTTATGCTAGTGTGAAGATTTTTAGGCTTGAGTGATGATTGTAGGTTTAGTAGGCTTAAATAGAGTTTATAGTAGTATGGAGATTAATAATTTAACATTATTTGAAGATGTTATTTTTAAAGTATGTTATCATATGATGTCTAGACTCGATAGTATTATTGGGTCGTATAGAAGGTATAAGAATTTGCAAAGAGTTAATAATACGTATATAATCATGCTAATGCACTTGAGTATCACTTGATTAAGAGGACAAAAATATAATTTAAGTGCATAGGGTGTTGTTTCATTGAGCATTGTATAGTGAATTAACAGTAAGGAAGATGAAGAAGTTACAAAAAAAGTGAACTAATATGAGAGTATAGGTCTAAAGGAGAACTACCAGTTAATGTGATGAGAGGTGTGCTTAAGAGGGTTTGAGGTGTACTTATATAAATCCAATGATAGATGGTTGCTATAGTGGCTTACATTATTGAAAAAGCATGATTTTGGAAGGAAATGATAGACTCGATAAAAATAGGATAACATGATGTAACTTTTTGAGCTTAAGGATTATAATACCAAAAAATATTATATTTAAGAGAATATCGAATAAAAATACAATACTTAAATCTTGGTGTTAACTTATGTGAAGCCTAGGGCCATAGCTACGAATAATATAAACAATCAAATATTTTAAGTTTTTAAAGGTTTATGATTTTATAAAATAGTTTTTCAAATAGTAAATTATGTTGTAGAATTGAGGTAAGCATATAGTTAATGAGGTAAACTATAGTTTAAAAAAAGATTGCTAACCAAAAAGTTAGATGAACTATTCTATCATAGCCTTCTTAGTTCAAGCAAGTCTTCCTCTTCTTTATTTTTTCTTTCTTGTTACCCCGTTGATATGTTAGTGACTATTATTCCTTTTCCTTGCCCTCCTTATTGTTGCTTTACAACTCTAGATTTCTGTTTCTCGCTTTCATATTCTAACATTGCATCAAAAACAAAGATGCAGAAGTCCTTCCCGATCTCCTATTGCGATATGCTTTATAGCATATCTACTTTACTTTATTGATCTCTCTAATGATCGGTCTATTTCTTTGATGATCTTCCATTGCTATGCAGTTTTGCTTGATGGGCATTCACTTTGCTCCTACACCAATGCCTACTACCCAATAGCCGCATCCTCATCCCCTTCTTGTTAACTAGTAAAATCACTAGTGTCTTAGATCTACAGTCGACCTCCTAACGATAGTCCACTACCTTTCATCCTCTTGACTATGCTATCAACACTTATAATCAAGAGGACTCAAGCGAGAAAGAAAGAGATTACCCTCTTCAGCAAATCTTAGATCAAATTTTCTCTTGTGTACTGTTCAGATCTAATCTTCTCCATCAAATCGGATCCTCTCTTATGCACTTCTTAGATTTGATCTCCTCCAATTGATCATTCAAACCAGATCATTAATTAGCTCTATATTTTTCTTATTAGATCATAGCATCTTGTCAGCATATTTTTTTCCCAATTATTATTTTCTCAGAAAATATAATTTATCTCAATCTACAGTACTTATATATATCAATGTAGAAACTCTAATCACCGCGATCATCGTTTACTAATCTTCTCCTTGGATATGATCTATTAGACTTCATCAATGGTTCTCTTAGTTATCTAATAGAAAAAATCTAAATATTAGAAGAACTCATCCCAATAATAAATTATTATCGTAAATTATAACTACAATAAGATCATCTTATTCGATGAGTCATTCAAACCTTAGTTTATCTTCATAACACTATTAATCTCTTCGTGTATTACTACAGTTCAAGCATGATCCTGCATTTACATATTAAGTCTTTTATCTTAACAAAACAAAAAAAAAATTATTATTATTGATTGAATAATAGACAAAATTTGAATCTCCTCATTGTAGAACAACCTAATCAGTATTATTATTTGTTGTTCATGGACATGCAAATAAACAAGTTACAGCAATATACAAATCTTGAATTACTCTATGTAGAACAACCTGATCAGTATTATTATTTGTTGTTCATGAACATACAAATAAACAAGTACAGAGATAGAACAGCGACCTCTTTCTTATTCTGATGACAAGCATGCATGAGACGTTGGACTGGGACATTATTATAGGACTCTTTGAAGGATACGGAGAACTACATTGCTGCTGGTTCAGGCGAAGCCCTTCATCTCTTCCAGGAACGCCTGCATGTGCTCCTTCTCGACGCAATGCGTCATCACCCGAGTCCCCTTTTGCGGCGCTGGCGGCGCCCCGATGATGCCGATCGCCATGATATCCAAGTACGCGAACGGTATAACGTGGAGGGGCTTGCCCCAGCCGTAGTCTACGTCGAGGAGGCCCAGCCGGGTCCAGTCCGTCACGAAGAGCGAGCTGTACGTGAAGCTGAACTCGTAGGGGTCGTCTTTGAAGTCCCCGGCGAACCACTTGGCGAACTCGTCCGGCAGCCTCGCCTTGGCGTCCCTGATGATGCTGATGACGTCGATGAGCTCGGCCGAAGCGATCCTGCCGCTTGAGGCGGTGACAGTCATCGGGTAGATGCAGTTGCCGTAATAGCTTCCCTCGGGGGGCAGGACCTGGCGCAACAGGTGGCGGGTGTTGGCGACGAAGCACACGTGCACGTCGACGCCGGGGTCCAGGTTGATGGCGCGCGTTCGGGACTGCCACAGGTTGGAGATGGTGACGTCGAAGGTGGAGCAGCGCTGGCCAGTGAGCTCCAAGTGCCGGGCCTTGACGTGATTTATATGGTCAGCGGACAGGTCGACGGTGGCGTCGAGCAGCTTGAAGGAGGGGAACACGGGCGGGCCACCGGTAGGCAGCTTAGGTGGGTTGGGTATGACCTCCCGGGACCATGCAGGCTCCACGGTGGGATTCGGCAGGCCGCGGGCGATCTCGGCGACGGCGTTGAGGAACTGTGCCAAGCCGATGCCGTCGGCGATGGCGTGGCCGAAGATGAGGCCGACCACGAATCCGCCGCCCGCGAACTCTGTCACCTGAGAGAGCAGAGGAGTGCAGTCTTGTTTTGGTAAGTGGTCGATCAGATGAACGTGATGATTCATTCTCACTCACTGATCAACAAACCTAACACGCTACCTGCATCATGAGAGGGACGTCGAGGGGGTTCAGTTCGGGGCTGGGCATGGGCAGAAGCGCGTCCTCAGGGATCACGAGCGGGGGTCCGAGGTACTTCACGTCCTCCAAGCTGCAGTCCGTCTTGGCCTCGACGAACCAAACGCCCTCGCCAGTGCAAGCGACACGAACCTCGCCGCCGCCGTCGGGATCGTCCACGAACCGACCCGCGAAGGGGTAGTACTTTACCAGCGCCTTCGACAGTGCTTCCCTGATGACCCTGGCCGGCTCCCGGCCGTGCCTGAACACGTGGAGCAACCGCACCGTAAACCTGAGGACGGGCATACGGTCGATGACGGAGAGGCCGAGCGAGCCCCTCGGCGTCGCCTCGCATGGAGCGACGAAGGACCGGCTTGTTCTGGTCACAGCGAAGCTCATAGCTGCAGCTATGGACAGAGGACTCTTGTCGATGTGCCGTATGAGTAGTTGCAGCACATGTGAGGTCCATATATAGTGGTTTGGTGCATGCAAGTTGATGGCTGCCTTTGCTCTGTCTTCCATGGGTTTCGTTATCAGTGGTAGGCATTGAGGTTGGTCTTCTCATCAGACGCTTATCTGTGTGAGATCCCAGTGACTTGTTCTAACTTCCAATTAAGCATATTTATGTTGCACATTGAATTACGTTTGCAGAGGATCAACCTTGATGCTTTCTAGTGAAGAAGAAAGCTATGCGTGCGCCACTCCCTCTTTTAATGCTCAGGCATGTTCTTTCTCCAACCTCATTTATCTTCTTTCCCTTGGACCCAAATTGAAATGATCCAATGCATCGGATGAAGACTCGTGATGTTCTGTCACAAGTGAAAGACTTGGCTTATCAGATTGGCAAGGTCAAAGTCTGCCAGCCGCGGAGGTCATGTGAGAAGAATGAGATGACAATGAAGTTGTGTTCGAATTCTACTGTATTTGTGGTCACAATCACAAAATGAATCTCGGACTAGATTTAGTAGTTCTAAGAGTAGAATAGATTCCTAACCATCAAACGTCATGTAATTTAGTGCTTGAAGAGAACAAAATCTTTGTTGAACTCACAATTTGCTGTCAAAAGTACTAACCAGTAAATGAATCTTAGACCCTCTAGGACGTAAAATATATCTTTTCGATTATGGTCGTATTCTATGGTTACGATTCTACCAGATATGTCTTTTTCATTCCGTCAAAAACCGATTTTACTATATAGACACTTATAACCTCCCCCTCTATACCGTGCGGTAATGATTCCTCTGGCACTACGACGATGCTGTCCATAGATCAAATTATTTCATGGATTGGATTTCACTTGACTGTTTACGGCATGAAAGCCCTACACAATGATTGTAATACTGGAATCATAAATGGCTAACTGTAACCCATAAATCATAAAGATGGCCTAAGCAGTAATTGTAGGTAGGTGGACAACTAATTACTTCATGAAATCAGGTAGTACAAAACATAGGAATCAGAAAGATTCTTGTTTCTGTAAGCTCAGAGTGAGCTTACAAGTTCAGAACACTTGGAACAGAGTGGCATTGCTTGGATGCATTATAAACAATCAAACATAATGTATACGCACAAGTTTGGAGAGGAATATTTGTTTGATGATAAGATCATTCATGATCAAGCTAGATAATACACGGGCAAAAATTAAAAAGAACAGGTCATGATTGAATTGAGCTTGAGATATGTTATCATGTTCTTGATGCCTGTTAGCGGTCTATCTTGCAGCTCTGAAAGTAACTTCAGTGCATTCGTTGATACTGAGAACACAAGTACTTTTTGTGGTCAACGTCTTTTCTCAGTAAATTACAGTGGTCTTCATCAGATTCAATACATGGACATAATACCCACCACAAAATCCTGCACATGTTAGCAAAGGCAATAAGGAAGATTATACAAATGTGTGTAAAAATCATATAAATAAGGAGGTGATTGAATTATGGAAATACTGTCATCCTTTTGATACAAACGGCATTAAAAGGAGACACGGCAAGATGATTAAGAAAACAAGGGATAGAAGGAAGTGTAGATGGGATCAAGTCTCATCATCTTTTCTCTCTATCTGATGGAACAAAAGTACTTCATGTTCATGATCATAACTGGTGAATTTGTTTGTATCACTCACAAGACCATCCTCATAGAGAATACTGCCATCGTCATTCATCCGTCCTTTTCTTTCATACAGAGATCATCTCTGCTGCTGATGTTTACATCCTTCTCAAGAATCAGTGCAACCTCAACAGTTCAGTTGACTTGGTTGTGTTTCCTATATTGGATCAGAACAAGAAAAAAAATCAATACTTTGATTTGTAAACATGTGAACACTTAGTTCTTATAACAAAATAACATATGGAGACAAAGAAAGAGCTTGTGGATGAAGAAATTTGTTGGCATATGATGAACCGAAAGACATGATTTCTTTCTTCTTCTTTTCTTGTTGATATTGCAAGTTTTGGTTAATAATACACTGAGATACCTAATTGTCTCATATTATGCTGCAAAGAGAGCTATTTATGTATGATCAGTGTCATGTACCTGTGAAAGACTTGATGAGAAAAGCAAAAAACTAACTCTATTTTTCTAAGATGATGGTCATGTATGCTATTTATTGCATGTAGTTGTGTGCCAACCGCAGTAATGAAAACAACAACCTGATACCAATGCTCAATAGTGAGATGATAATGTTGTGTTCATGCATGACCTACACAATCTTTGTACTTAGCATTCATATCAAAATTTTCCGGAGGCATCATATGCTTCTTTGTACTCAAATTCAATTTCCCCATGAATATCGTCAAGTTCCTTTCCATTGGCATCACAAGCATCAATTTCTCGCTTTCGGTTGATTGTCTCAAACATCTTAGATGCAGCAGCTTGTCCTGCTGCCAATGCTTTCATGCATGGTGCTATTTGGCCTAATGAGCTGGAGAATTGGATCAAGATAATTAAGTTTAAAAATGTTAAGTATAGGCCATGATTATATAAATATGGAAAAGTATTAAAGTTCCTTACATTTGTAATGAGTTCTTGATGTTTGTAAATGCAGCAGAATGAAAAGGTGAATCAAGCAATTGAACAAAGTTGCAACTTCTATTAATTTTCAAAACCTTTCTTTTTCTTTTTCTCTTCATTCAAGAAACTTCACAATCTTATTGATATCTGGAATAAGTGAATACTATGTTTACATACAAATCCCTTAATTAGAGTCTACTTCAGAGTTCTGATGTCAGTTCTTCATTCTTATTTCTGAGATGTATCAGAATATTCACATTTCCATTCATGTTAATTTACAGGCCAAGAATCAATTCCAGGGATACTATTTTCCTAAAATAATGAAATTTATGTTAGAGCATATTATTTTTGCTGTTTCTATCTGATAAAGCTCATATTTATATTGCTTGTTCATTCCCGGACAAACAAAACAAAGATTTCAGTCAATGTAGCAGAAATTACAAAATCTTTCATTTAATTTGTAACTAAATATAAAATTAAACAGGTCTACCATTAGTTATCAGTTAATCATACTAAAAGACAGATGCTATATCTATTTAAATTACACGAAGTCTACATTTCCGTGAAGAGATCTCAGAATTTGTAAATTGTTAGAATCAGATTACGAATTACCTAGACATACTCATATCTGCATATTTACTTGTATTAGGAAATCAATAATTTTTTGTAGAATTTTGTGCTATTTTTTCATATATCAGGAAAGGAATATTCATTTTTATCATGATTTTTTCATGTTACTGTGTTGCAGTTTTCATAAATTCTTGTGTGTGTTGCATGGTTATAAATTGGGATCTACAGAGAAACTAGTATATTGAAAGACATAGTTCACACAAAGAAAAAACAGGAAACTTTCATGGCGGCGGCATTTTTAGACTAGTGCATAGAAGCATTACCATATTTCACCATGCCATGAGAGCTTGCTACTATCCAAGTCAAAAATAAAAAGGATATATCCAACTATATCCCAAAATATGAGAACACTAATTATTCATCATTAAATTATAAACCATAAAAGCAACTTACAAGGAGCCAGTGAGGATTGCAAATATCACATTGACGACCTTGCCACCATTGTAACCTTTTAGCAATATCAACTCTGCTCCGTGCCATATTCACAATGAATACCCAGCGAACATGAAAAGCATGACTGTGCCGAGACTTATTCCTTTTAGCAATGTATGCATTTACCAAAGACTTATCATATTTCTTTACTGCTCGCCTTTCCCCGGTAAAAGATGCAACCTGAATAAGGTCAGACTTGATAAGAGTAACGTTTTCAGGCATAATACTGTTCTTTCATGCTTCCACATCTGTGATAAGAGCAAAACTTACTGTCCTAATTGACCCAATTGTCTGCTCGACGGTCGCTGCAGCTTCTCCATAAGCTGCTTGTCCCAATGATGCCATCCTGGCCACAATAATGGCCATGACTCCTCCAGCAACCACCAAGGGAGGGATGGCGCACAGCAATGACAAGGGTGAGAAGCCACCCTTGGACAAATGCAACTACGAACCCTTCAAAGATACCACGCCTGCTCCAACTACTAGGTAGACAAATTCCAAGGCTACCTGAGTGTGATTAAATCATCAATCACTTAACAGTTCTAAGGAGGTAGAATTCATGACCGTTTACTCTCTTTTTTGTTCAAAAACACAGAAAAGAAATATCTAGCAAGAAGTGGAAAAAGGTGCAAAGCATTTTGTCAAACGAGAAGTAGGCATCATGGAAGAATCCCAATGATTACTTTTAGTTAATACTGATAAACCATCAAAAGTACTCTTCTGAACTTCCAATATGGTCACAATTCTCAAGTTCATGATTGAAGAACCAATATTAACTTAAGCTCAGAGTATGATGATGAAGAACTTACCGTGGAAACTCTACGAAGCACATCGTGTGTGTCCGAAGCTCCTCCAAAGGACTGGATCAAATCCCCGAACAGAACGGTCATGAGTGGCAGAGCAAGCCCATTCCCCAGCGCACCAAGTGATCCCACGACCATCAGAATCACATCCGTGGAGTCTGCAAACGAGAACAGACGGTAGAATGGGACAGGAAATTTGGTCTCATCTTGATTCTTGTTCTTCCCACGGGCTTCCAACTCCCGCTTATCAGAAGAACTCGCAACTGGCTCATGTGACGCAGAGTTGCTCGATGATGCACTCATCTCTTATTCCACCGGACAAGACAGAGAACAGTCTCTTAAATGAAATCAAACAATAGCGCAGTTCTACGGGAAAGGTGATGATGTACAAGACTTGATAGATTTCGCAAGAAAAAACACGCTTTGGCTCAGCAGAGACTCAAAAGGTGGCTGCGTGATGAACACCGAGGCAAATCAAATCCAGACAAAGAATGATGCTGGGAGAACAACCATATGTATGTAAAGCAGTCACACACAGGCAATCAGATACTGAACAAACCTAAGCAGGAAACCCATGACTGCTTTACAGCAAAAGCTAGAATACGTGAATCTCATCACAGTACGAAGCAGAAAGGTCAGAGTAATCTTGTCAGGCCAAGCTGCTTATGTTATTTGCCTTTGGAATCCAAGCTTGATATCCAAACACAGCCGAATCTTTTCAACTCGTGGTCGACAGGATTCACTGCGATTGGACGGAGATTTGCTCGGGTGGATTGTGCTTGGGGATGACGATTAGCAGGTTGGATTGTTTCTTGCCTTCGTAGGTTTCCCACTCCTCGGTTCACGTTGGACGCACGTCTTCCCCACAAAGGCTCATCGTTTCGTTGGTTGGTTGGGCAGCTCACACTGATGACTTGACCAAATCCTCCCACTGATGACTTGACCACTTTATCCTGAGATTGTTTCTAATTTTCTTTATTTTATAGTTTGTTTATTGCCCACTAATTTTTCATTCTAAAAAAAATTATAAATGTCTTGACAAATTGAAGCAAAGAGAAATTTATGATGATAAAATACGATTACATTTATTTTTATTGTTATACTTTGGTTTAAATACTTGTATGTTCTTATCTTATTAACATTTATATATCAGTAAAAAATGGTGAGAGGATAGGCATCGTTACAAATATATTCTTTGCGACATAAGATATTATGATTTGATTCAAAAATAATCCTTTTAAATATTGATCTTTTCAAAATTTTATCTCTATTGATAAAAGATATCAAAAGAGTATTGGCAAAATTATTCATTCATTTTTTCCATTTATGAAATAAGAGAAAATACTTAATAAAAAATATTTAATTTAAGAAATTTCTTCGATGGTTATAGGATAATAATCACATTTCAAATGCCTATTTAAGATTAAGTACTGGGTTTATTAAAATGAGTAATGAAGATATATGATAAACACAAAATAATATTGTAAAGAAATGTTAAGTGTCAAAATATAAATAACCATAGGAAAGATTGGTTCTATATATATACCCATAAAATAAAGTGGTTTGCATATATTTTTCTACGTAAATTTAAGTTTAGAATATATATATATATATATATATATATATATATATCATTCTCAAATAACATAAGAAACTTTCCCATACATCTATCCACTTGACGCATATCAGCTCAAGCCGTATGCTCTCCACTGCCAAGCTCTTCCAAGAAACAAGCAGTTTGGTCCGGTGGTGTGTGAGTTGGAGCGCACAAGGCTCACTTTCCATCGCGCAGGTGCTCCCCATTTCATCCTTCTCTACTGGTCTCACTATGAAATGAAATGTATGCATGCATGAAGTTGCAGAAGAAACCAGCAGTCAAGCGATTAACACAAGGAGGAACAGTTTCTCTTCATGATGAAATCAGAGATCCACATGCTCAGCTTTCATGTCTGTGATCGTAGCAAAAGATATCATTTGGACAGAAATGTTTCTGATGCTTGTCGAGTGTTATCCTAGTGGAAGAAGAACAAAGCATTGTTTTTGGGCCATTCATCGGTTCCACTTTCTAAAGCCACCGATGCAACATAATTCTTGATGGAGCTCGGTGACTCATCCAACATTAAAGCCGCAGTATGTTGGTTGGTGCCCACATCGGTGCTAACTTTTCTCCTTGTTAATATTGGTTGGTGAGAGGATGAAAGATGAAGATGATGGAAATATTAAACATGTTATAGAATCATATATATAACCACTAGTAGAATCCAAGCAGTTGGAGAAATAGGAGTTAATGAATGCTATCATTATTCTTCCTCATAAATCCATTCATGATATTTTAAGTCGACATCTTTTTTTGGTTTTTTGATTTGTTTTCGGCTGAGAATAATATTTATTCTTCTTTAATAGTTAAGATATGTAGCTGCTCATCCTCATATCGGATGTCATTTTGCTTCCCACATTAATAATATTGTTAGATCAGACTCGATGCTCTATCGAAATTATACGTTTCTAATTCTTTATGTTCATCTCCATACCATCAACTAAATCTGTGACCATCATGCTTTGACTAATTTTTGGATAGGATTTTGGGTTATTCTACACAGGTCAACCACGTAAATGTCGAAGGTTTATGTTGACTTCAAAGGTGGGAAAACGCATGCCGACTCTTTCGAGCTGGTGCGATTTGATCTTTCCGAAGCGGGAACGAAAGAGCACCGCGAGTTTCTTTTGGTCTTCAACGTCAAAACCCTCGCCAAGGCACAACAGCTGTGAGTCATCTTTGCTCCGGTGGCTAAGTGGAGACTTGTGTTAGAGGCGATTGAGAACCGACAAAGGGCGCGCTTATAGTCTTGGAAGGTGCAGCCAACGAGAAGCATCTGTTGGTGATGGAGTCGAAACAGAAACCGGAAGATCACGCAAGGAAGTTTTTGGATCAGAGTTCATCCCTTCATCGTCTTTCTAAAGCTTGCATTAATTTGTTTGTCCTTATGCCTTCGTTACAGCAATAGACAAAGATCGAATCTACACTTTGTAGAACAACCTGATCAGTATCATCTTTTGTTGTTCATGGACATACAAATAAACAAGTTACAGAGATAGAACAGAGACTTCGCTCTTGTTCTGATGACAAGCATGCATGAAACGTTTGGACTCGGACATTATTATAGGACTCTTTGAAGGATACGAAGAACTACACTTACACTGCTGCTGGTTCAGGCTAAGTCCTTCATCTCTTCCAGGAACGCCTGCATGTGCTCCTTCTCGACGCACTGCGTCATCACCCGTGTCCCCTTTTGCGGCGCCGGCGGTGCCCCGATGATGCCGACCGCCATGATATCCAAGTACGCGAACGGTATAACGTGGAGGGGCTTGCCCCAGCCGTAGTCTACGTCGAGGAAGCCCAGCCGGGTCCAGTCCGACACGAACAGCGAGTCGTACGTGAAGCTGAGCTCGTAGGGGTCGTCTTTGAAGTCCCCGGCGGCCCACTTGGCGAACTCGTCCGGCAGCCTCGCCTTCGCGTCCCTGATGATGTTGATGACGTCGATGAGCTCGGCCGAGGCGACCTTGCCGCTTGAGGCGGTGGCAGTCACCGGGTAGAAGCAGTTGCCGTAGTAGCCACCCTCGGGGGGCAGGACCTGGAGCAACAGGTGGCGGGTGTTGGCGAAGAAGCACACGCGCACGTCGACGCCGGGGTCCAGGTCGATGGCGCGCGTGCGGGACTGCCACAGGTTGGCGATTGCGACGTCGAAGGTGGAGCAGCGCTGGCCAGTGAGCTCCAGGTGCCGGGACTTCACGTGATTGATGTGGTCAGGGGATAGATCGACGGTGGCGTGGAGCAGCTTGAAGGAAGGGAACACGGGCGGGCCACCGGTGGGCAGCTTAGGTGGGTTGGGTATGACCTCCCGGGACCATGCAGGCTCCACGGTGGGATTCGGCAGGCCGCGGGCGATCTCGGCGACGGCGTTGATGAACTGGGCGGCGCCGAGGCCGTCGGCGATGGTGTGGACGGACATGAGGCCGACCACAAATCCACCGCCCCCGAACTCTGTCACCTGAGAAAGCAGAGGAGTGAAGTCTTGTTGTCGTAAGAGGTCGATCAGATGAGCGTAACCATTCGTTTTCACTCACTGATCAGCAAACCTAACACGCTACCTGCATCATGAGAGGGAGGTCGAGGGGGTTCAGTTCCGGGCTGGGCTTGGGCAGGAGCGCGTCCTCAGGGATCATGAGCGGGAGGTCGAGGTACTTCACGTCCTCCAAGCTGCAGTCCGTCTTGGCCTCGACGAACCAAACGCCCTCGCCAGTGCAAGCGACACGAACCTCGCCGCCGCCGTCGGGATCTTCCACGAACCGCCCGGCAAAGGGGTAGTACTTCACCAGCGCCTTCGACAGTGCTTCCCCGATGACCCTGGCCGGCTCCCGGCCGTGCCTGAACACGTGGAGCGACCGCACCATATGCCTGAGGCCGGGCACCCGGTCGATGACGGAGAGGCCGAGCGAGCCTCTCGGCGTCGCCTCGCATGGAGCGATGAAGGACTGGCTTGTTCTGGTCACAGCGAAGCTCATAGCTGCAGCTATGGACAGAGGACTCTTGTCGATGTGCCGTCTGAGTAGTTGCAGCACATGTGAGGTCCATATATAGTGGTTTGGTGCATGCAAGTTGACGGCCTCCATGATGCTGCCTTCGCTAAAGATTCCATGGGTTTCGTTATCCGTTGTAGGTATACGTAAGCATCGTTAGGACAATTGACTTTGTCAATAATTTGTAGAGCAAGTTCAGCAGTCTGTAGGTGAGTTGAAAGCTTGTGTTGTGTTTTGAAGTCCTTGTCAAAGGTGCCTAATCTTCTTCTCCAAGGCTTGTCTGTGCCTCATGATGCATCTCATGTCTGTGTGAGATCCATGTGACTTGTTCTAACTTCCAACTAAGCATATTTATGTTGCATATTGAATTACGTTTGCAAAGGATCAACCTTGATGCTTACTTGTGAAGAACAATGCTCTCTGCATTCACCACTCCCTCTTTTAATGCTATATCCTTTCGCCAACCTCAGTATCTTCTGGACCCAACTTGAAGTGATACAATGCAGCAGACGAAGACTTAAATGAGTGCTTATCAGATTGAGTTTCGCATTGTGATGTTCTGCCACAAGAAAGAGACTTGGTTTGAGATGAATCTGCCAGCTGCAGAGGTCATGTGAAAAGAATGAGATGACAATGAAGCCGTGTCCAAATTTTACTGTCTTTGTGGTCACAATCACAAAAAGAATCTTGGACTAGATTATGTGGTTCTAAGAGAAGATTAGATTCTTAACCATCAAATGACATGTAATTTAGTGTTTGAAGAGAACAAAATCTTTGTTGAACTCACAATTTGCTGTCGAAAGTACTTACCAGTAAATGAATCTCAATGAATGCCATACACAGTGATTGTAATGCTGGAATCATAAATGGCTAATTGTAACCCATAAATCATAAAGATGGCCTGAGCAGTAATTGTAGGTAGGTGGACAGCTAATTACTTCATGAAATCAGGTAGTCCAAAACATAGGAATCAGAATGATTCTTGTTCTGTAAGCTCAGAGTGAGCAGGTAAGTAATTATTGATCCTCACTTGCTAAAGTTGGGTATGATTAATGAGCGTGGATAAGCTGTGTGCCATACAGACAAATACAAGGCATAAAAGAATCACTCACCTGCTTTCTGTACTGAAACTTCCAAGCACAAAACACTTGGAACAGAGTGGCATTGCTGGGATGCATTATAGACAATGAAACATAATGTATAAGCACAAGTTTGGAGATGAATATTTGTTAGATGATAAGATCATTCATGATCAAGCTAGATAATTAAAAAGAACAGGTGATGATTGGATTGAGCTTCATGACATTGCAGAATAACCAGCTGCCAATCTGTGCTGGAGATATGTTACCATGTTCTTGACGCTTGTTAGCGTCCCATCTTGCAGCTCTGAAAGTGACTTCAGTGCATTTGTTGATACG
The DNA here is from genome assembly GCF_036884655.1 of Musa acuminata AAA Group. Classification (NCBI taxonomy): domain Eukaryota; kingdom Viridiplantae; phylum Streptophyta; class Magnoliopsida; order Zingiberales; family Musaceae; genus Musa; species Musa acuminata. Next base: position 12,536,908 of record NC_088349.1, read on the forward strand.
TAGAACACAAGTATCAACAACTTCAATACATGGACATAATACCTTAGCAAAGGCAATAAGGAAGATTATACAGATGTGTGTAGAAATCATGTAAATAAGGAGGTGATTGAATAATGGAAATACTGCCATCCTTTTGATGCAACAGGCATTAAAAGGAGACACGGCAGGATGATTAAGTAAACAAGGGATAGAAGGAATTGTAAATGGGATCAAGTCTCTCTCTGATGGAAAAAAGTAGTTCATGTTCACGATCATAACTTGTGAATTTGTTCGTATCACTCACAAGATCATCCTCAGAGAGAATACTGTCATCATGATTCGTCCTTCCTTTTTCTTTCATACAGAGATCGTCTCTGCTGCTGATGTTTACATCCTTCTCAAGAATCAGTGCAACCTCAACAGTTCAGTTGACTTAATTGTGTTTTCTATATTGGATCAAAACAAGAAGAAAAATCAATACTTTGATTTGTAAACGTGTGAACACTTAGTTCTTAGAACAAAATAACATACGGAGACAAAGAAAGAGGTCGTGGATGAAGAAATTTGTTGGCATATGATGAACTGAAGGACATGGTTTCATTTTCTTTTGTTCATGCAGTAAGTTTTTGTTAATAATACTCTGAGATACCTAATTGTCTCATATTAAACTGCAAAGTGAGATATTTATCTAATATCAGCGTCATGTTCCTGTGAAAGACTTGATGAGAAAACAACAAAAACAACTCTGTTTTTCTAAGATCATGACCATGCAGGCTATTTATTGCTTGTAGTTGCGTGTCAACTGCAGCAATGAAAACAACAACGTGATACCAATGCTCAATAGTGAGATGATACTGTTGTGTTCATGCGTGACCCACACAATCTTTTTACTTAGCATTCATATCAGAATTTTCCATGTCATGTCTTTTGCAAGCTTCAAGTGGTAATTAGCTTCAACCATTTACTTCGATGGTTCAGAATGAACATTGCTGTAATGGAGATGAGACACTAAGAATATCCTAAGAATTCTATCGAAGAAATTGGCACAAATCATCAGAATTTCTATGGAGTTTCTGCGTGACATGCAATATAGAAGAAATTAAGGTGACGTTGTTGCATCTTCATCTCCATTTTATCATGACTTGTTCCTTCATTTACTATACTGTTAAGAACAATATTTATCAAACTGAGCATTCTCCAAAAACTACAAATTGAACACCACATATCTTCAGCTCTTAGTAGAGAGAGAGTTTGTCAAAGTCTTAACTTGAGTTTATCTATTTCCAGCTTTTGTGTCGTCTCCCTTCAGCTTATGCAGCTCGCAGTTCACCGTATCATCTACTAGTAGTAGTAATGGCATGCACCATTAAACTTACCAGCACTAGATGAATTAATCTACCTATTATACTGTAGAATTTTCTCCTTGTGGACAAGGCTTGACTATGTTGAAACTTTCTTCTAAGTTTGGATGATGCAGCACATCAAAACCTTCTTGTCCTTCAACTGAAACCTTACATGAATTTTTGTTTTGCTTTGTACAATCTTCAGGATAAAAGTTCTTCCCCTAATCAACAAGCATTATAATAACTTGTAAGAGTTTGCACCAGTGAACTAATACATTTACAAAAGGACAAAATTCATATCACAGATCTTGTTCTGGTAGATAAGGCTTGACAAAATTCACCAAAAGGACAAGTTTTAATGCTCTAAAAGAAACATAGGAAAGAAACTTCTTTGGCATTATAAATGCTTTCAATCTACAACAAACCACAATTTTGACTATACTGAAGCTACCTGGAGATCTAGATAATGAAACATATCAAATTTTAAATGCTTGTGCAGAAAAGTCACACCAGTCTCTTTTGCTTTACAGTATCTGCGGAAGAGAAGTGCTTCTCTAATCCAGTAGTATGAGAAGTTCATTCAGGATACCCCTATTTGTGCTATTTATTGCTTGTAGTTGCGTGTCAACTACACGAATTAGAGTACCAACCAAATAGTCCTATGGTAGCTAGTAAGATGAATTTTATCTCATGCCTTTTGCATAGTACAACAAAAGTTCCAAGTAGATAGTAGATAATTAAGAGTGTTCTCAGACTATTTTTTCTAGAGAATGGCATAAGTATTGCATCATCTGCTGCATCTGCTTTCTAGCAGAAGTTGGTTCGCTCATTTATCATAACTTCAAGAACAAAACATATAGCTGCATACTGAACTCAAACAAGAGCCACACTACATATCAGCAACACTTTTTAGAGTGACAGTTTGATTGAGTTCTCTACCAGATTCGAGTTATAGATTTGTGTAATCTATTCAGTTCGAGTGGCTTGTAAGCCATATTCAAACTTGATGCTGCAGTGTTTCAAACATGAACATGATCAAAAGATAGATTCATTATCTTCTTCTTCATCAACTATTCCGTAGAACTTGGAGTAATCTTTTCCTCTTTGACTGCAGGATCTTGCTATCAGTAATCGAGATGACAAATTACCACTTGAATAAAACTTCCTTGCTTCATCTGCAAGAATGTATAAATCATTCTTTTGTACACTTGAGCAATAGAATTTGCATTACGTAAAGCATTTCCAAGGATTATTACACTAGTCCTCCATCATGATCCATGTAAATAAAAAGACAGCAAGGTAAATAAAGGTTGGCATGGTGATTAATTATTTTCCGTAAATTGTTCTTGATTTAAGTAAGGATATTATTTTATACAGTACTCAATGGTGAAAAATATCTATGTAATCAATGACAGATAGTTAAATAATATATTACGAGCATGCTTTTTTTTTTTACGAAACACAAAAGGTTGATATTTCGACGTAATGCATTTGCATGCTCTAACAATAAAACAAGTAATGCATTTGTAGTCTCATATTTGATCAAAAAAATCATAAGATACGTCACATAGCACTTCAATTATTCATTAGTCAATATGTCATGCACTAAATGTTAGATGTAGATTGGGCAATTGGGCTTGTTCTTATCTTTCCCAAATTGGTAGGATAATCTGAAGGTTTTAGACTGATTGAGATAGAGACCAATGGAAGAAGAACATCCTTAGAGATATATTAACTGTATCCGAAGTCGTTCTCCATATTTATGTAGGCTTGATAAGATCTCTCATTTTTATTTTAGGGAGGTTAATCGCTGTGCTTATTGGTAGATAGAGCTTTGACAAAATTTACCCAAATACTTCAAATTACCCCGTTGACCAACAGTTGACCAATGTTGGTCACGGTCAACTTCTCTTCCTCTCTTCTCTAAGGTTGCTGTAACAAGCACAATGGCTGGCCGGCGATGGAGATCGGTGACCGGAGGTCACGTTGGAGAAGATGCAACGTTGGAGATGAGGATAAGGAACTTGGGTCAAATTTGGGCTGCAGATCTCTTATCACATCTTCCTTGCCTCGCTCTTTTTCTCACTGCTTTCTTATCTCTAACATGAACTCTATTTTTTTAAATCCTTCTTCGTTAATAATCTCATTATTAATTTGTATGAATTCTTGTGTTGATTTGTATGCATCATTGTATTTTCCCATCATCAAGAAAAAAAAACTATATATGAAGTCATTATTCCTTTAAGGCATCTTTCAATTGTTTAACCCATTTAACAACTTTCCAGTGAGCCCTTCTTGGGTTTGCCATGTATCGACTCACTATGTTGATAGCATAAGCAAGATTCAATTGCGTGTATATATCATGACATATATTATATTATGCATAAGGAATCTTTTTCATTTTTTTTCTGTTTCTTTCTCATCTTGGGACACAAGAACTCTTACAATCCAAAGTGTTTTGCCTGTGGAGTTCAAACGATCTTTAAAGGTAGTAGGCCAAATTATTTCATCACTTTCTTTATGTATGTTTCTTGAGATAGGTACAACTTCTTGGTAAATATATGCAATGAATCTTCATATCAAGAATTCTTTCTATTGCCTATAAATCATTCATTTTAAACTCTTGGTAAGTCTTCAGTAGATTCTTAAGTTTGTCTATTTCAGACTTATCTTTTGTAGCAACAAGCATATCATCAATTTATATTATTAAATATACTATTAAATTACTTTTTTTTTTCAGATATATGCAACTATCATAAAATGATTTATTATATCCATAACTAAGTATAAACTGATCAAATTATTTTTTCTATTGTCTTGGAGACCGTTTGAGGTAGTAGAGAGACTTTTTCAACAAAGATTCTTATTTCTTTTTTCCTTAAAGTCTTTTGGCTACTTCAATTAGATATTTTTTTTCTAAGTGTCCATTAAGAAAAGTTATCTTCACATCTAGTTGCTCTAACTTCAAATCAAATGTTATTACTACGATTAGCAGGACTCGAATAAATGTTTAATAATTTTTTAAAAACTATTTTCATCATGAATATCTATTATCTAGTTATATCTCTTTGCCAGCAAGACTCGCCCCTTCCTTGATCTTAATGATCTCCAATCAACTTATTGTTAAGTGGAGGCTTCACTAATTCTCAAGTATGATTCTTCACTACCAAGAGCCTCCTTGTATGAAGTTGGCTCTTTTGCACTATATAATTCCTCAACAACAACAAGTGCATAGGTGATGATATTCGCATACTTTGGGTTCATATGGTGTGCAATATGGTCGATCGAAGGTAATGTAGTAGGGGTGCTCCTCCTCAGTTGGTTGTGGTCCCTCCTTTTTTTTTTTCATCTTCAAAAGATGTAGAGGCAATGATAAGTTCTTAGTATGGAGGATGGTTTTAGAATCAAAACTCCTTGTTCAGTTGGTTCTGCATCTTTTGCAACCTCTTCTTAATCCTTCGATAGTAGCACCTATTCATAAAAAATAATATCCCTATATATTTCAATTTTATGATTCTATGGGCACCATACCTTAAAGCCTTTTACTCCTAAGGGATAACCTAAGAAAATACAACATCTTGACCAAGGTTCAGTTTACCATAGTTCACCCTTACATATACTTTACAACAAAAAAATTTAAAGAAGAAGCCTTCTCACTTTAAGCAAGGCTCCCTCTTCCTCACTCTCTCTTTCTTACTAGCCCACTAATCTATTGGTGACTATTATTTCTCTTCCCCACCCTCTCTATTACTACTTTACAACTCTTTATTTTTACTTCCTGCTTTGGGATTAGGCATTGCACCGAAGACGAAGACACGCGAATCGTCTCTACCGATCTCCTAGCATGACCTGCTCTGTAGTAGATCTACTCCACTTTATTGATCTAATCAGCCTCCTCTAGTGATTGACCTACTTCTTCGGTGATTATGCATCGCTGTTTAACTTGATTTAGCGAGTGTTCCTTCTACTCCTATACCAACACTTATTATCTAACATCTTCACCGTATTCTTGTTGCCTTCTCATCAACCGTCGAACTCACTAGCGCCTTGGATTATAGTGCTTGAGTCTTACACACAGAACTACAATTAGCATGTTATTCTCATTTAGTGAAATAATTTATGATGTTTATGCTTCATAAATATGATAAATGATATAATTATATTTTCGGCTTTTAAGATTGAAGTACATACTTTTCAAAAATATCATTCTCAATATTCTATAAAATATTGGTTGAGTATGTATAAGCATTAATGTTTACGTTAAGTATAGCACAAAAAATTGAAATATACTAACGGACTTGAATATGAGATTAAGTTATGATAATAAGTAAAATTTAAAGATGAGCATAGACAAAAAATGTCATCTTTGTCAAACCAAATTAAACTCAATTGAATTACTAGAATATTCAAATTATATTAGTAAAAGAAGAAAAAAAATTTAATGAGGCATAATATGATTGAACCATAAACCTTAAGGTAACCTCTTAAGCATCTCTACTTTATTTTGACATTATCTTCTTTGCCAGCCTAATAACCCACGACCATACGATGACTTCAGCCATACAATGAGGGGTTTACTATTTAATATCTTATGCCAATCATTTTAAAATTTTACATATATGATATAATGCATGCTCACTTAAATAAAACTATCAAGACTTATATTAAATGATTACTCACTATAGATCTTATTTTGCTGATAAGGATACTATTATCCCACCCAAGTGATTGGATAGAAAAATGAACACATGCACAAGTGTTAAAAACAATATGTACAAGGGAAATTATATCATTTTATTTAGTAAGTTAACATATTTTAATTTTAAAATTATCTACTTTTTATTGCACTTGTAATGATAATAGTAATAAAAATTTAAAATATAGCATTCTAATTTAGTCATACATGTAGGGTATGGATGAAACTAGGAGTAAGGTATTCTAATTATGGTATCAGAGCCTAGGTTATGAGTATTATAGACTATATGTAGAAGCATGGGATGCACTATACAATTATCCTATAAGTCTTAATAATTGAGTTACATTACTTTTCATATTATTATTTGATGCTCTTATATATGACAACTAGGGAACAATTTGGGATTACTTAGAAAGATATCATAAAAATCAAAGGACACACTTGTAGCTTTAATAATATTTGAGAGAAGACTCCCGATGGTAGAGAGGCATTTACACAGGAATATTATAGAGATGTAATAATTAAGAGGCTAACAGAGATAGTAGAGAGACAATCTCAATAATTAGAGTAGTTATTGGCTCGAGGAAAAGAGGTGATGCTAGTAGAAGCTCGAGAACATGATATTATGTAATTAGTAAGTAAGAGATTTAGAAAAAATAATCCACCAATGGTGATACAAATTTACTAATGACCGGATAAGAAACATTGAGAGAACCTTTGAGTATGCAAGGATTCTATATGAATATGAAGTTATTTTTATAACTTATATGCCATGAAAAAATGTTCGTCATTAGTGGGATGCAAGAAGGGGGACTATAAATACTAAACAAATAACCTGGGAAAGATTCACGGAGATCTTTTACCAAAAGTATTTCAATCCAACCTACCGATCAACCAAAATGATAGAATTTATTAACCTTAAGTAAGAAGATCAATCGGTGATGGATTACGTTAGAAAGTTTGAGGATTTATAGCTCATATTATTAGTAATTTTGCCTTGAGGGTGAATCAATTTTTGCAATGACTCAGAGCAAAAATTTATTATAATCTTAAGATGATGATAAATGTCCCATATATTCCCTATTCTTGATAGCAAAAAAGACTTTGGAGATAGAGAAGGTCGAGCAAAGAACTTTTTAAGCCCAACAAACACACCACAACCATAATATATTAATGAAAGATGTTATTTTTGAAAACAGAACCCCACAATAAAATTTAGGGAGTAAAATAAAATGGCACTCAAGTCAAGGACAACAATAGGAGCAACTCAAACTTTTTACATAAGCAAAAATTTGTTAGATATCCCCGTGTTTTTAGCTGGCTCATGCATAAAGACTCACTTGCCCTAAATGCATAAAACATCATATGAGATAGTGTCTTAAAAGTAAAGGGCTATATTTTCAATGTGAAAAGCCAAAACATTTAATAAAAAATTATATAACAAACTCATCAAAATAGTAAAGAGTACTAGGCACAGTCTTTAATGTTCAAGATAGAAGCAAAGGCTAGTCCCTTAATGATCTTAGGTGAGATATTTATTTATGATATTTTCTTATATGTATTAATTGATTCCAACACCACATAATTTTTTTACATTACTAACTTGCATGGAGAAACTAGGCAAACTATCTAAAGTATTAGATGTGATGTATTACAGAGTTATTCCATTTAGGGATATAATATGTTCATGTTAATGAGTAATTACTCACTATATGTCCTATTTTACAAATAAAGATACTAGTACAGTACCCAAGTGATTGGATTGGGAAGTGAGCATGTGTAAGCCCATATTAATACAGATATGGATGATGACCTATGAGTAGTATTATTATTATTATTATTATTATTATTATTATTATTATTATTATTATTATTATATATATATATATATATTTTTTTTGGACATGTTATATATTTATTTTTGTTAAAGGTTATAATTATATACAAATATCAAAAATAACATGTATAGAGGAAACTCTACCATTTTATTTAGTAAGTTAGTATGTTTTAATTTTAAAATTATCTATTTTTTGTTGCACTCCTAATGATAGTAATAATGAAAATTTAAAGTATGACGTCCTACTTTAGTCATGCATATAGGGTTTAGGTGAAACTAGGAGTAGGGTATTAAAAGGACTCACGATCAATCTATCAGTGATAGTCTATTGTCTTTCACTATCCTCTCAACCACGCCATTAGCACTGAAGATCGAGAGAAGAACTCAGGTGAGGAAGAGATCACCCTCTTTTGCACATCTAAGATCATATCCGTCCTTATACACTTCTCATATCCACCAATAGATCAGATCTCCACTATTTGTACATCAAAATTAAATCATAAATTAATTTGGATTTCTCTTATTGGATCATAGCATCTTCTCATCATGTCTTCCTCCTCTACATCTAATGTTCTAATTATAGTTTCCTTAGGAAAAAAAAGTTCATCTTAACCTATAGGACTTATATCTTTCAATATACTAACTCTAATTCCCTTTAAGCTCCCCAAAGATAGCAACTATGTATTTTGACGAGCATAATTCACCAATCTCCTTTTGGATATAATCTATTAAGCTACATTGATGGCTCTCTTAGTTGTACACTAGAAAAGATCTAAATATTAAGAGAACTCATCATAATGGCAAATCCTAATAAAAACTTATGACTACGGTAAGATCATCTTATTTTATATGCCATTCAAGTCTCAATCACTAGCTCCAAAGTACCACTAATCTCTTCGTATAGTATTATAGCAAAAACATCATTCAAGTTATAAACTTCTCTCGTTAATCGTCTTGCACTCGCATACTAAGCCTTTTATATATTTTAATAAAAACAACATAAGAGAAAAATATTATTATTGATTATATACAAAATCTAAAAATTATTATACATGATTTGATTAATATGTCATCTCTTGAGTAATGAAGAAGTCATTGTTTATGCTCTCAATAACTTAGGAGATAAATAGAAGAAACTAGTAATAATAATTCAAGCACATGACTTACCAATGTTATTCGAAAAATTATATAACAGTTAATTGATTATGAAACATATTTGAAATAAAAAGAGAGAAAGACGAGACTATCTATAGCTCAATTTAATCAAAAATCTAAAAGAAATGTCAATCAAAGAAATAAAAACTTTAATGAAGAATTAAACAAGATGGCTCTTAAATACATAGGCAATATACAAAGTTATAATCTTCCGTTACACTATCAACTCTCCGATCATGGTGATGACTTCAACACAAACAACTCAAAAAATAACTTCAACTATAACTATTAGTAGTTCTATTATCTCGAAAATGATAGTTAATAAAAAGTCATCTGTCAACTTTATGACAAAATTGGACACAACAAAGATTTATCGATCTTAAACCAAGCCTGCTACTACACTTAACTAGCCTCAAGAAAACATCATGACTACTTTAATTACTCATCCAAGCAATTATATTATTAACTCTAGTGCTTCCCATTATATCACTTTTGATTTACAAAATTTATTCATCTACACCGATTATAGAGATAATAAAAATATCATCATTGATGATGATAATAGAATATTTATAACTCATAATAGTTCCATAATTAGTAATTCATATATAAACACTTTTATACTTGATGATATTTTTTGTGACTTTATATTAAAAGGAATTTTATTTCTATTTTTCAATTATATAAATAAAATAACACCTTTATTAAGTTCTTTTCAAACTCATTTTTGTAAAAGAACCTAGCATGAGGGCAACTTTGGTTTGAGACTAGAATAAAAATAATTAAATCGCTCTTGTTTCCCTTGTTGCTCCAATCAATGTCTTGTATTATCGCCTTAGTTATTTGTCATCATCCATTCAATAATAACTAATTTCTTGTTACTTTCTTTCAACTTTGAAATAAAGTAGAAGTATAACTCATTGTGATGCTTACCTTAGTGAAAAAAGTTAAAGAATATCTTTTGGAACATCTTCGCTCTAAACCACTTGAAATTATTTACACTAATATCTAAGATTGTGCCCTAATCATTTCCTTTAATAATTTTAGATTTTATATTATTTTTATAAATTACTTCACTAAATATACATGATTATATCCTTTCAAATATAAATATGAAATTATCATAATTTTTATTTATTTTAGAAAAGTGGTTAAGAACTTCTACAAATCCACCATTAAAATAGTCCACTATGATGGAGGAGGTAAATACCAAGCTCTAATAACTATCTCTTATAATGTGTCATACAATATCTAAAGTCACCGGCACACATATCTCAACTAGTTAGCTTTGTCGAACGAAATCACTAACACATAATTCAAACTAATCTCACTCTCCTACACCAAGACTTTATATCACTAACTTTTTGGTCAGTAGTCTTTCAAACTATATTTACTTCATTAACCATATGCTTGTCCCAATCCTATAATATTAGTCACTATTTGAAAAACTATTTCATAAAATCATAATTCTTCATAAAATTAAAGTACTTGATTATTTATGTTATCCCTATCTACGTTCCTATGCTTCACACAAATTAATACTAAGATCCAAGTCTTACATCTTCATTGGATGCTCCCTTGAGCATAATGATTTTCAGTGCTATAATCTTCAAACTCAAAAGTTCTTTGTATCATGTTAAATTATTGGTAATGAGTCTATTTTTTCCATCCAAAATCTTACTTCTTTGGTAATACGAGCCACTACAATAATTATCTATCATTGGGTTCATACGAGTACACCTCAAACCCTACCAAGGACTTCTCTCACTACATCAACTAATAATTAGTAGTTCTCATTTAGATATATACTTCTTTATTACTCTTATTTAGCAGCACCTCATCTCCTCTGTAAATTCTTCATCTATCTCTTCACTAACTCACTCTATAATATTCGATAAAACAACGCCCTCAGCACCATAAATGATGTCTTTGTCTTTTCCCAAACCAAATGGCACTAAAATACATTAATATGATCAGGTACATATTACTAACTCTTCACTAATTTACATACATTCAACATAACTCAATAATACCATCGAGCTTAGACATTATATGATAACATACTCTAAAAATAATATATTTAAATAACATATATATTTTTTATTTTCATACTATCAAAAACTTTTCACTTGAGCCTACTGAGACAATCATCACCGAAGCCTCAAAATCTTCATATTGACACTAAGCCATGTGTAAGGAATACAATACCCTACTCTATAATAATGTCATATAAACTCTTATTACTATCTCACCTCATGTAAAATATTATCGAGTGTAAATGGATATTTTAAATTAAATGAAGCCCAAAAGAATCCATTGCTAAATACAAAGCATGTTTAGTGATCAAAGGGTTTCACCAAACATAAAATATTAATTTCATGGAGACCTTCAGTTTAGTTGTTAAATCGGTAATATTTGAACTCATTCTAAATTTGACTATCACTCTAGGTTGACATATACGACAACAATATGTTAGCAATACTTTCAAACATAGGACCTTAGCTAAAGATGCCTCTATATAACAACCCTCTGGTTTCATCCATCATTAGTATTCAAACCATGTAAACTATAAAAAATTAGTCAAAAAATTATTTATGAACTTTGCCAAGCTCTAGTAGCTTGACATATCGAACTTGACTTATTTTTTATATCAATCGAGTTTGTTAACTCCAAATTAGATACATCTTTATTTCTATAATGATAAAATGGATGTACTATATACTTAATATTATCTTCATGGACGATAATTTCACATACATCAAGTAATTTTTTAAGTAATTTATAGATTCATTATTCAAGAAGAACCTTAAAATTAAATTATTTTTTTGAGAGTAAAAGTAATGTTCATACTTTTAAACTTTTTTTCTATATCAAAAAAATTACATACAAGATATAAAATTATCATTATATATTTACCTTTTATCATCATCTTCAGTCACTTATGCCCTCGTTACAGCAATAGACAGAACAACCTGATCAACATTATTATTTGTTGTAAATGGACATACAAATAAACAAGTACCTCTTTCTTGTTTTGATGATAAGCATGCATGAAACGTTGGACTCGGACTTTATTATTGGACTCTTTAAAGGATACGAAGAACTACACTGCTGCTGGTTCAGGCGAAGCCCTTCATCTCTTCCAGGAACGCCTGCATGTGCTCCTTCTCGACGCAATGCGTCATCACCCGAGTCCCCTTTTGCGGCGCCGGCGGCGCCCCGATGATGCCGATCGCCATGATATCCAAGTACGCGAACGGTATAACGTGGAGGGGCTTGCCCCAGCCGTAGTCTACGTCGAGGAGGCCCAGCCGGGTCCAGTACGTCACGAACAGCGAGCTGTACGTGAAGCTGAGCTCGTAGGGGTCGTCTTTGAAGTCCCCGGCGGCCCACTTGGCGAACTCGTCCGGCAGCCTCGCCTTGGCGTCCCTGATGATGCTGATGACGTCGATGAGCTCGGCCGAAGCGATCCTGCCGCTTGAGGCGGTGGCAGTAATTGGGTAGATGCAGTTGCCGTAATAGCCACCCTCGGGGGGCAGGACCTGGCGCAACCGGTGGCGGGTGTTGGCGAAGAAGCACACGTGCACGTCGACGCCGGGGTCCAGGTTGATGGCGCGCGTTCGGGACTGCCACAGGTTGGAGACGGCGACGTCGAAGGTGGAGCAGCGCTGGCCAGTGATCTCCAAGTGCTGGGCCTTGACGTGATTTATATGGTCAGCGGACAGGTCGGCGGTGGTGTCGAGCAGCTTGAAGGAGGAGAACACGGGCGGGCCACCGGGAGGCAGCTTAGGTGGGTTGGGTATGACCTCCCGGGACCATGCAGGCTCCACGGTGGGATTCGGCAGGCCGCAGGCGATCTCGGCGACGGCGTTGAGGAACTGTGCCAAGCCGATGCCGTCGGCGATGGTGTGGACGAAGATGAGGCCGACCACGAATCCGCCGCCCGCGAACTCTGTCACCTGAGAGAGCAGAGGAGTGCAGTCTTGTTTTGGTAAGTGTTGTGGGAAACAGCTTTGAGCCGTGGCCTCGGGGCCGACACGGCTCGGGTCTGGACGACGGAGATCTTCCTGGGGCGTTCCTCAAGCCCGCTGGGGTGGTCGGGTGTGGTGGTCCGATCGGGATGGTGTAACCGTCTCCTCTGGGCAGGAACTCCTCGCCTGCGCATCTGGCGGGGACCTTCGGCTTCACACCTGCACAAAGGTCGGGTCGGGGTGCTCGGCCCAACCCCTCCGACGATCAAATCAGATGATAGTGGAGGGGGTTTCAGATGAAGAAGTGTTTTGAGTCTCTGACCCCCCCCTCCCCTTTTCGGATGAACGAGAGGGTATTTATAGGGAAGCTTACTGTTGTTTGATGTGCCCGCTTGCAGGGGGCAGGCTGGTTGCGTCTAACGTTGGTTTGGCGTAGCGTGAAGAACCAAGCCTGAGTAGGCATTAATGCGCCTCGGTCGGTGTTCCGATTCGTTTGACCAGGTGCAGTCGCGTCGATCGAGGCGTGAGGCATCAGCTGACGTCAGTCAGCCGAGTCTTATCGTAATTATTATCCTCATCAATAAGTGGTCGATCAGATGAACGTGATCATTCATTCTCACTCACTGATCAACAAACCTAACACGCTACCTGCATCATGAGAGGGACGTCGAGGGGTTTCAGTTCGGGGCTGGGCATGGGCAGGAGCGCGTCCTCAGGGATCACGAGCGGGGGTCCGAGGTGCTTCACGTCCTCCAAGCTGCAGTCCGTCTTGGCCTCGACGAACCAAACGCCCTCGCCAGTGCAAGCGACACGAACCTCGCCGCCGCCGTCGGGATCGTCCGCGAACCTCCCCGCGAAGGGGTAGTACTTCACCAGCGCCTTCGACAGTGCTTCCCTGATGACCCTGGCCGGCTCCCGGCCGTGCCTGAACACGTGGAGCGACCGCACCACATACCTGAAGACGGGCTCCCGGTCGATAAAGGAGAGGCCGAGAGAGCCCCTCGGCGTCTCCTCGCATGGAGCGACGAAGGACCGGCTTGTTCTGGTCACAGCAAAGCTCATAGTTGCAGCTATGGACTGAGGACTGTGTCAATGTGCCGTATGAGTTTTTGCAGCACATCTGAGGTCCATGTATAGTGGTTTGGTGCAGGGAAGTTGACGACCTCCATGGTGCTGCCTTTGCTCTATCTTCCAAGTGTTTCGTTCTCAGTAGTAGTTATAGGTATACATCGTTAGGACAATTAGCTTTGCCAATAACATGTACAACGTGTTCACCAATCTGTGGTGAGATGAAAGCTTGTATTCTGTTATGACGGTGCTGTTGAAATAGATGAAGGATAAGAGAGGGCTATGGAAGCGTAAGGATGAGATCACGAGTCCTCCATCATGATCCATGTCGTCTTAATCGCCTGTAACACATTGAATTGTATCTCTTTGAACATGAGGATAGTCTCATATTTGATGGAGAAAGTCATAAAATTCTTTGCGAAGCCCTTCAAGTATTCACAGGTAAATATATCGTGCACTAAACGTTCGCCATAGAATCCTAAATATAATCCAAAATAGTCGACGTAGATTGGGCAACTGGGCTTGTTCTTGGCCTTCCCAAGTTGGCAACATGGTTTTAAGGTTTTCGATGACTGAGAGAGAGACTGATGCTCTTCAAATTTGTTAGGAGTCCTCGATCAAGAGGAACAACATCCTTAGAGATATGTTAATTGCATTCGAAAACGTTCTCCATATTTATACAGGCTTCTAAGATCTCTCATTTTTATTTTAGGGAGGCTAATCGTTGTGCTTATTAGTTGATAGATTTTGCAAAACGTAATCAAAAGGACTATCTGAGGAGGTCTGATTGGTCTCCCGTTTTGATTTCTTTTTTGAGCTCTGATAAACAGAGCATTGGTCGCCATAAACAATTAATTGAATAAAAATTAAGATCATTCATTTGAGGTCCATTGATCGGAGGAAGCCCTCAATCTGATGCATAGCCTCAACTTGGATAACTCACCAGTACAACATAGGATTAGTACGTAGGAAAGGTGCCATGAAACTTAGGTTTTGTGGCTTACAGCATCACTGAGATCGCAACATGAAGGAGCACGTTTGCTGCATCTCATCTTCATATGGCTGAGATGGCACCAGAGTCGTACGGTGGAACATATATCATCAGTGAGCTGAGCTGGTGATCGATCGACCATGCACGGAAAAGAAGGTGATCTGGATTACCAAACATGACAAGAAGGTGGTCTGCCGGTGGCCGTGTGTTGGGTCCAGCCCATACGTGGGCTTGGACAAGATGATTTGGATAGTAAATCCAAATCTGATTTATCAAAATAAAATAAAATAAAATAAAAATAAAAAGGAGAAGAGATGTGCACGGTGCGTGCAGGGACGGAACTGTGAACGGTGAAGGGTTTCGACGTTGCAGCGAACTGTAGCGGCGCGAGAGAGAGAAGAGAGAAAATTAGAATTTTGAGTTTTTGTACCTAACGATCGATCGGTGGTTAAACTTTATCAGTTTTGATCTAAATTATATGTGAAGAATTCTTGTGATAAGCTCTATAATTCTAACGGTGCTAATCTATAGTTTATCCTCTCTGAAGTACTTTCATGTTATATTTATCATGTGACCTAAAATTCTCACATCCATAGTATATGTTATTCTTGAACTAAGATTCAAGATGTGTGGTCTTGATATTATCAAGATCCTCTTATTATTTTAAAGAAGACTTATTATAAATCTGTTATTATTATTATTGATAATGAAACTTTGAGGTGAACTATGATTTCATGATTTTTTTTCACATTGAGTTTTATACGATAAAATTTAGTTTTACTTTACGAATGATTTCATGCTGTTTATATTGTTCGAAGTTTATATATACTTTTGATATAAGTTGGTATTTTGATTAGAAACCTATTTTATCACACAAATCAAAAAAAATATTCCAAACACATGAGTGGGTCGCCTTCCCCCGCCTGTCTTCGTGTGCTGAGAGATGGAAAGAACACAACAAGCCATGTGCATGTGTGTAGGTAGCTCACGCTAACAGGCAATGAAAGAACGTCCCTTCATGGCCATGTGAGAACGAGTGGTTGTCTCCCCATTCATCGCAGAATCCTATGTGTTGTGGATCACCATAGCATTGCTATCTTTCTCCATCACTGTAATAACACGAGGATACAGAAATTTCCGATTTAATTCCACATCCAAAATGAGACTAAACTAAAAGATTTATGGATATACTATCGCAATTTAGACCAGTGATTTAGGTTTGATATGATATGATAAATAATAGACTAATCATCTCATCTGACAAAGATATGATAAATAATATTAGTATTAAGGATAGTGAAGACTACCGTGGAAGAAGACGTCAAATATAAAGGAAGACATTTTAAGTTAAAACCAAGAGAAAATAATAACATGAATTATATAAAAATTAATGGGTTAATATCTATTTTAGCTATAGATCTTTTAAACTCTTATGATTTATTTGTATTTAAAATAACCTAAATATTTTTTAAAAATATAATATATAAGTCCCTTCTGTCAAGTCTAAGTTAATAGATGTTAAAATCTACTTACGTTGTATAACTCATAATAAACTATTAATATAATGATATATGTAATTTAGAGTTAAAGTCAATTTTAGCCATTGTGATTTTGGTCATGTATCTCTTAAGCTCTTGGTTTACTCATGTCTAAAATAATTTCTATATTTTCAAAAATGTAACATGTAAGCCCCTTCTATCAAGTCTAAATTAATAGACGTTAGAGTCTGCTTACATGACATGCTGACTTATAATAAACCATTAATATAATGATACGTGTAATTTAAGTTTTAAAAAAAACTAAGACCTCCATCAATGACGGGAGGCATCATCATAGAAGCGACCACCAGTAGTAGCATCAAGTCGTTATTGCCTAGCAAATCGTTGTACGCACATAGCCTCTCCCGTATTAACGATGAGCTCAGAAGCTTCCGATCTTGCTTCAAGTGGATGTGCGGCTAGGCACACAGTAGTCTCCTAGTCTCTCTTCCCTCTCTTGGGTGTCTTTGTCCCCCATCGTCTCTTACTTCGTCCTTTCTTGTGCTCCCGCCCATTGCGCTTACTACGTGGTGGTCCAACTCTCCCTCACCTCCACCTCCAGTCTCTTCTACCTTTGTCTCTTTGCCTTTGTTCGTCACTATGATCTTTGTCACTTCCTTTCCCTCGATAAGCTAGTCGGGGAGAGTGAGAAGTGTGAGAGGGCTACATGGATTAGCTCAATCATTCCTTTTCACGTGCTCTTTGTCTTCATGATGTCATGCTTCATGACAAAGGTAGCTTACAAGGTATGATGGTACTCGTCAGGATCAAAATGAGTGTCATTCGCGGTGGCGGGTTGTGTCGTAATGGGTGATATAGTGGCATATGTCCTGGAGCTGGTGAATAATAACTAGAAGCTCTTGAGCTCATCATCAGTACAAAAGAGGTTGTGTGCATACAATGCCCTGTTAAGCAGCAGCGGCTTAGTGTTGCTACTAGTGGTTGCTTCGCGACGATGCCTCCTTTCGCCATTGATCGAGGTCTTAGTTTTTTTAAATTTAAATTATATATCATTATATTAATAGTTTATTATGAGTCAACATGCTATATAAGCAAATTTTAACGTCTATTAAGTCAGACTTGATGGATGGAGCTTATATATTATATTTTTAAAAATATAAAGATTATTTTAAATACGAGTGAACCGGCTTAAGAGGCCCATGGTCAAAATTATAAAAGCTAAAATGGATCTTAACCTTAAATTATATTTATTATTATATTAATAATTTATTATAACTCAAATTTGATGGGATGAATATAAAAATTATTTTAAGCACCAGTAAATTATAAAGACTTAAAAAGCGACCAAACTCCACAATTAATTAACCATACATCTCTCGAACTAAAACTCATTGCAAGACATCAATCGTCCATCTATCTACGCATAAGTAATGTCATGTTATCTACACTGACGGAGCTCTTTCCACATCGGCATCACACTTTTGTGTTTGTGATAGAGACAGTTATCACTCACACCATCACTCCACCATAGTGAGATTATATATAAATAAATAAATAAATAAATAAATATAAATACATATATATATTCTGATTGAACAATTAAATCCGAGAGTTAATGTTGTGTTACTCATTGCATTTGTCTCTTAAGAATCGACACTCGCGTAAACTTAATTCACTTTTTTTTTTTTACTCCCAAGTCGATTTTCAATAATAATAATAATCATAAAAATAATTACATATGTTTGTCGGATGTACTTCTGTGAGGAAAGATTGTCGTATGTGTTCGTCGCTCTCATGCTAAGTTAGTCGATACGCAATGCAATTGCTAATTTAAAGCATATAGAGTTAGTTTTAAAAGACGAGAGAAGAATCTATTTCTTCATTCGATGGATGTTTATATATAACCTCCAAAGTATTTTTTATTGGAAGAATAATTTTCATTACTATTTATGATGGCATGATAGTTTCGATCATGTTATTTTATTATTTGTTAACTGTTAATGTCAACATGTCAAATCTTGATAGGATGGCAAATACTGTCCTATCAACTTTTTCTTGAATTATCTTTGTGTTTGTTCTCTTCCCAATATTTTTATGAGAGAGAATGCAATTGGTCACAGACTCTCATTGCAAAACCACACAAAAAATTCAATGAATCTTTGAGGGTTCATGACAGAACCAAAACGAAGCTTGTGGTGGAGGTGGCATCCAACCAAAGAAAAGAGACACCCCCATTTTGTTTGTCTTTTTTTCCCTCAATCATAATGTGCATTTTGGTGCCCTTTTTAGGAGGATTTCGGGGTGCTTAATACTTTGCTCGATTGCGCCATATGCTTTGCCAGCCATCACAATTGCTGATAGGAGCATCTAAATTTACCTATTTACAACCATGAAATGACCAGACATCTCAATTCATCTGTTTGAGTTCTCTACGATAATTATCGTCGATCTTCTCATTATTTAATGACCATAATAGCTTGGTTAGGATTTGATGCTGATATGGAGGTGCACATCGGCAGACGAGCTCTCCACGTCCTCACGCGTCGGCCTCCACATGAATTATTTGAGGGGAGGGTGCATGTGGGGAAGGTGGGCAGTGGAGAAAGGAAAGGGAAGGAGACAAGGCGTCCTTCTCTACCGCCTGTTTCATGCCCGTGAGGGGAGGTTCATTGTCTCTTCCGATGAGCAAGGATGGCACACAAAGACTACTTCTCCTCCTATCAAAACTAGTAATGGATTTGGACTCTTGACAAGAGAATTCCAAGGTTATCATTGCTTCTTCTTCCTCCTCTCTCACTTAGCTACGCTTTTGAATCGTATTTTAGCATATCCATTCGATCATATTAATTTTAGGGTACAATTTTATGTTCTTTTTTCTTTCTTTGCTGGTTTAAAGGTCGTTCTTAAATTCTAGTGATGTGATCTCTCACGAACTTGATGTGATGGGATAACATACATATCGATATGTCACTACCATAAAGAAAATTAGGAGGTGGTATAAGAACCATAAACTTATAAATTGTCAATCTTATTATCAATAAAAATTAGACGACAAAAGTTCATTGTTTTTATAGAAGATAAGATTTCTCTAACTATATAAGGAAATAGGAAAATCATCAATTCTGTTAAGGAAAATCCTTCCTCCTAATCTGTATATGTAGAAGATGGACATATTATTGTATTCAAGCTAAAGTTTCTTCAATAATTATTCTTATCTTATATTATTTTTATCAGTTTTAACCATCCAATCTTATTTGTTCGGATCGATTTTTTTAATTTGACAATATGACACATATTAACATATTAATTGATACATGCTTAATATAAAGTTACCCCACATATAAATATAAATATCATATTTTATCTTATTGGATGATGTGTACAAGCTCGAGGTGTGCATGTGACCTTCCTTCCATGTCTAATACATACACATCATAGTTTTCTAGATCATTAGGTCGGTCAAAGTCAAAATTGACAACCTTTAAGTATATATAAGGCATGAAGTTTCCTAGATTTGATCTCCTTTTGGCCTTACTACACAAACCAAACCATGGTCTCATGAAGACTATGCCAGCAATGATGTACCACAGTAGTCCAACTAGGAATCCTTCACACCTTTTCATTACATTAAGATCTCTGGTGAAATCCAACAAAATTTGGCACCACAAGATTCAGTAGAGGTTTGGTCCTCTCTCTATCACATAATATCTTTTTTCTTTCATTGTTTTTTTGTTATACTTAAAGTTGATTAGATCTGATCCATATGTAAGAGAGGATATTAGAATTACTTAGTAAATATTTTGATATCGAATTTCAACTTCATCACTTTATATATATATATATATATAATAGATTATAATATAAATTAGATTTATTTTTGGGATTGACAATACAATTCCAAGGCTTTATGGAAGGTACAACTGCTGTTCAAATGGATTAGATCAACAATATAAAATATTTAAGATGATGCCAACACTTGCATGGATATGACCGACAAGGGCCATCACCAACTACTGTAGTGGGATCCACACTTGGAGGGCCTACTGATCCCAATTATGAGAGGTAGCAGCAACCTCACCCTTGTTTTATTATTATTATTATTATTATTATTATTATTATTTGACATCTGTTCAAGCATATTAAAATCTACCGAATCAAGTTAAGATGAGATACCAAAACATTGGAGAGTAGATATTGTGTCCCAAAGTAATAAGGTACAGCCAAAGCTATGATGAACGAATGAGAAGTGTGGGCGTTGAGACCAGAAGAAGAAGGAGATGGCGTTTACTTCCTTCCCATGCGCATCACGTTTGTTGACCGCCATAAGACTAAACTACGTGAAACCCACTCACCACCACACACAGGCCACGTAGCGGCTGTTTATTATGAGCTGGAGAATGGAAGGTTGTAGGTCACCTCTCCTCCCCTCCCCTCCCCCTCCGCCTCTATAAGGGGAGCTCCTCCACTGCCTGCCCAATCCCCTCCTCCATCCCCCAGGACAAGCAGTAGCAGCAGAGAGAGAGAGAGAGAGAGATGATGAAGGAAGGAGGAGGAGGGGAGGGTATGCGAGTGCTGGGGAAGTACGAGCTGGGGAGGACGCTGGGGGAGGGGAACTTCGGAAAGGTGAAGTACGCGAAGCACGTGGAGACGGGGCAGGGCTTCGCCGTCAAGATCCTCGACCGCAGCCGCGTTCAGTCCCTCAACATCACCGATCAGGTAAGTCTAATCTGTGTGGACGAGGATGAGGAATCGAGTTTGCTGCTCTGAGCAGCTTGAGCTTACGGAGGCATGTCTGTGTTTGTGCGTGGTGACAGATTAAGAGGGAGATCGGCACCTCCAAGCTACTGAAGCATCCTAATGTCGTCAGGTTGCATGAGGTCTGCTCTCTTTCCTCTCTCCACCTCCCCGCTGTTCTTGTGATTTAGGATCCCTTTAGGACGAAGCAATCGGAGTTCCTCTTTCGTGTTGCCTTTACAAACCCAACCTCAGACGGCACTTTTAGTCCCTTAATCGATTCATTAATCAATTAATCACAGTTCCCAACGTGTGGATCCCACCTGTTGGAAGACTAGGAAAAAAGAACGCATCAATAATTCATCGAGAAATGGAACTTTCAATCAAATCTTTAGGAAAAGATATGATACAACCAATTAATGTCAAATACCAACCTCACCTGCACCGCTCATTGGTCAAATTGGTGGGGGCCTCAAGTGCATGAGCTTGGTGGCGTCCGACCATTCGTCACTACTCACATAGGGTGTACAACTAGGCTTGCACGTCCAGTGTCATGCAGCACATGCACATCGTTGTCATGTCTCTGTAAGTTGGATCATGTGACTTACAGCTTCAAACTAGCTACGTTCACTAATCTATTCTGCTCTCTCCTTGATTACCTTACACAGGTCTCAGCAAGCAAAACTAAGATCTATATGGTCCTTGAATACGTGAATGGTGGTGAATTGTTCGACAAAATTGTAAGAATTATCGATCCTGTAACTGTTAATTTAGACCTTCGATCACCGTCATTTGAGTTTGATCACCGTCGATCGATGGGCACTCAAGGCATCCAAGGGAAGGCTTTCGGAGGGAGCAGGGAGGAAGCTCTTCCAGCAGCTGATCGATGCTGTCAGCTACTGCCATGACAAGGGTGTCTACCACAGAGATTTGAAGGTACGCAACATAATAAGCATACTCGAGCAGCGTAAAGCTTTCGAGCCAGAAAGCTGAAGGTTTGTTGTTGCAGCCAGAGAACGTTCTTGTGGATGAGAAGGGAAACATCAAGGTTTCTGACTTCGGACTCAGTGCTTTACCACAACACCTTGGGGTACGTAGTTCAATCTTTGCCTTCTCCACGGAGACCATTGAGAGCACTCAATTTCTTCGACCTTCTTTTCAGAATGATGGGTTGCTGCATACGACCTGTGGAAGCCCCAACTACATTGCTCCTGAGGTAGGATACCACTACTCCTGAAGATTTAGACGCATCCATCTTTTGTGGATCTGTGACATCTTACTGTGAAACCATCTGTAGGTGCTCTCAAACAGAGGCTATGATGGTGCCAGATCGGATATATGGTCTTGTGGTGTCATCCTGTATGTTATTCTTACAGGTTCTCTTCCATTCGATGACAGAAATCTGGTTGTGCTCTATCAGAAGGTATGTAAGATGAAACTGAGCCAAAGAAATTAGGTTAGCTCATGCCCCTTCTGAGAAGAAAACGATGTGAGGATTTCTTCATTTGTTCCAGATACTGAGGGGAGATGCAAAGATCCCCAAGTGGCTATCACCTGGTGCTCGAGACATCTTGAGAAGAATCCTTGATCCAAGTCCTATTACCAGGATAAATGTAGCTGGAATCAAAGCACATGAATGGTTCAAGCAGGACTATGTCCCAGCCATCCCCAGTGACGATGAAGAAGACCCGAGTCTTGACAATGATAGGCCTTTCGCCATGAAACAGGTAGCCATGAGATTTTCTGATGCTGTTCAGGTGGCTTGCTTTCGCATACTGACTCATTCTTTCTGTGCTCTGCAAGCATAATGAATCAGATGAAAATGGAACTTCACCTACCCACATCAATGCGTTTCAGCTGATTGGCATGTCTTCCTCTCTTGATCTTTCTGGCTTCTTCGAGAAAGAGGTAATCTGTTCTATCTTCGATTCACAACAAAAGAATGCTGGTCTAACAAAATCCTCTTTGGTGACCGACCTGTGCAGGATGTCTCCGAGAGGAAGATCAGGTTCACATCCAATCACTCACCAAAACATCTGTTTGAGAAGATCGAGAACATCGTCACTGAAATGGGATTCCAAGTCCAGAAAGGACATGGCAAAGTAAGATCGTTGTTTCATTTGGTAATCTATCTGAGCCAATTCGGAAATCACACTTACTAATCTGCCATTTGCAGCTGAAAGTTATGCAACAGTGCAAGAGTTCAAGAACCCCAAGGAGCTCTGGATCGTTCTCGGTTGCTGCAGAGGTAGGTTTCCATCTGCTTGCTCATAATATTCCACTCATGGCTTTCCTGCACCTCATGCCAATTCTGATGGTGGTGTCCAGGTGTTTGAGCTCAGTCCATCTCTGTATGTTGTGGAGCTAAGGAAATCATACGGAGACTCCACACTATATAGACAGGTACTCGCTCGATCTCATTGGTACAAGCTCAGAAGAAGCTTTGAGAATCTCAAACATTGCTACTCTTTGCATGATGACTGCAGCTGTGCACAAAGCTATCAGGTGATTTGGGTGTCAGCAGGAGCCAACACATCTGCAAGGCTCAGTCAATGCCAGAACTCAGCAATTTTGAAGGAGACATTCCTGTTTCTGCTCAATGATCTGATGCAAATTTTGGGCCAAGTAGAATGTGGAAGAGATAATTCTTGTTCACCCCACAGAGTGTAAATAAAGTTTACACTTACATGAAAGAAATAGTGTATATTGTGGTCACTACATTATTTCATTTCAATAAAATAATTCAAGAAAACCCCCTGAGTTCCCCCCAAAAATAGGAAAATATTTCAGAAACTCTATATTTTAGATAATTATATAAATAATTACATTTCTCAGGAGGTTGAGATATGGATTGAAGTCTAATTTGTTTTCTGTCTTCTCAAGATCTGTTTGGCTAAGAAATCCTCACTTCCTAATGATCAAAAATGAAAATGATGAAAATTTAAAATCACAATAAAATCCATTTACAAAAAACTTAAGACACATGATGAAATCCGAAATAAAGTTTTATATATAGTTTAATCAATTAAAGGAAGATAAGAAAGTGGTGGATTCTCTCACTTGTTTGACATCTTCAAATTTATTCCTTTCATGGAGAATCATAGGCAGTGACATCATAGTGATGATACAAATGATAATTATGATATTTGCTGTAATGATTGTATGTGGTGATACCACCATTGCATAGAGGAACACAATAATATATTTTCATCAGTGATATATATTAATTTGATCAATGCTTATATGGTGATTAAATAGACAATATTTAATCTATGTAGCTCATAACACATGTCAACCTTCTACTTATTCTTCAGTATGTTAATTTGGTGGTAGGATGGATTACTACAAAATAGTAATTCATTGGAAGTGCATTTAGATGCCAACATTTTTCTCTCCAAGATTTTTTTTTTTGCTAATTAGATTACAGCTGATGTATTAAGATAAAATTTAAATAAATAAAGATCATTAGATATTATATATAAAGATAAAAATAATTCTGTAGAGAGACACCCTGTTTCTGAGGTCAAGTTTAAGAGAAGTTATATCTAATTCAATAATTCTCTTCTGCTAAACTGTTTTCAGTAATTTATTTTTATCTTTTATTGTATTATATGTTTCATTCACTTCCAAGAAATATGGAGAAATATTTCTAAAATTAAGGATGAAAATTTAGAAACCACTGTTACTTAGAGAAAAGCCTTATATAATCATATCTCTTTTTTCCTTCCTTTTCCAGCATACTTTCTGATCTAATTCAAAATTTCAATTATAACTAATAAAAGTCTTGTCCACAGCTTTAGCAAAGAATTTTTATTAATTAGAAAGCTAATCATAAATGAGATTGTGTTGGGAAACATTTTTCTACTGTGAGTGTAAAATAACATGAGATCTATACACTACTCAAGGATAACAGAGTATATATATGACATGAGAGTTGTGTTGTTTCAGCTGAAATAATCTTACCACTCTCCACCTCACCAGCCATTGCCCAGTCCTCATTTTGTAGTTCTACCTCAATCTCTAATCTCTAAAAGGTGCCTTATCCACTGCTATCACAAATCCAAGTTTCCTCATCTAGACACAACTAGCTTGAGGCTTCTTTGGCCTGATTGAGCTTAAAATCAACATTTGAGCTTGAGTAGGCTATCTTGACCACATGTTGAGGCTCAAGTTCAATAATGGGCTGAGTTTGAACTCAATTTAGCACATAAACACTGCATTTATGTAGTAATCCCTCTACAAACAATCAGGTAAAATATTTCATTTTCAGTTCTTGCCTGAGACTCTACAGTTTCTTTCGATTCACTAACAAATTATGTAGTAAATAAATCAGGAATTGAAGTATGAAAACTGTGTAAATTAGTACAGAATTAGTGAGTGTAGAATACCAGTTTTGGTTCTCTTTATTTTGTTGAATATGAAGTAAAACACTAGTTGAACAATTGTTTCACTTTGTCCATATCATACACTCGCAGCAAATTGTTGAGTGCTGAAACTTCTAATCAGTATAGATGATTGCAAGAATAATTTGAATGCCTTTATATGCATCATTTCAATGATCCAACTGAAACTTCTTATCATATTTCATTCTGATTAACCAGTTTTTAAAAGCATAACATTATGATAAAGCTCTATTTTCTTTAACTTTTATGCTGCAAGTTGATTCACTTGATGCTTGACATTTATATTTGTAGCAAAAGATGGCATAAAGTGGAGTGTTGCAGTCCACTATTTTCCTGCAAGGTGTATCAGAAACTACTGAGAAAGAGATTGTTTGGTCTTACCAGGCACAATTCTATCACCTCATACTCCAACTAACATATAATGCGAACCCTAAAAGCTGGCAGGCAAAGTTGGGCCACTCACATCCATGGCTTCGATGAGCTTCTTCGCGATCGCGCTCGCATACACTGAAGAACCTTCATGAATCTGCAACAACACCAACTTGTCCTTTGTTAGGCCTCAAACACAAGAAGAAGGCATGGAGAGTACTTGGGAGAGTGTGACACTGACCTTGGTGTTGATCATGAAGATGTGAGAGTATCCTACGTTTCCTCCAGACAAATGCAGCAGCTCGAGGTGGAGTTCGTCGAGGACCTTCGCGACGATAAGCAAGCAGTTCATCATCTTACGCCGAGTGAGCTTGATGTTGGCTTCGTCGTCGACGATGCGGACGTCCACGAACGTGTCCTTGGATCTCCTTTGGAGCCACGAGCTCCGCAGCACGCCCTTGGATGCACGGTCGGCGTCGTCCATGGGAGGCGTGATGGAGGAACTCTCCATGTCGCCAGCTGCTTGGTCTCCAGTCGCCGTCTTCCTGGCCCTCTCCCTCCAACGTCGCTTCTTTTCCACCAGTATCTTGAGCTCGTCGACTGTCCTCAGCAGCTCGTTGATGTACTCGATTGTGTCGGCGACGATGGAGGCTCTGTCGGGCTTGAAGGCAAGGAAACGTAGAGAGGAGGAGCATGAAGAAGTAAGAAGATGACACCATTAATGCAGCTTTTTATGTGTCGGACACATACTTTAGTCGAGTTTGGGATCAGTGATTTCAGGTCTTCAAACTTCTTGCCGAGCCTCTCTCTTCTTTGCTTCTCGTTCTTCAGCCCGCCCTGTTTCATCCCCCACGGAGCTCCCTGCTGCCGCTTGTTGCGCACAAGTGGGCTCTCGAGAAGCTGCCCTCCACGCCCGTCCTCGGTCCCAATAACATAAGACTCCCCGCTGCCTCTTGATCCAGCCGCAAAGAACCCAGCGGCATGCGGAAACGAGCCGAGAACTTCTCTCACCATAAATGGCGGATTGGACGGACCGTAATGGACCGCCGGGTCGTACAACCCGTCGGGCGGCAGCTCAGCGAAGAACACATCGGCCGGCATCCCAAACGCCGCCGAGTAGGAAATGGTGGCGGGATCAAAGCACTGGGGGTAGCCGCCGGCTTGCATCAGATGGGTGGAGATCTCTTGCTTGGCCTCGAGGTCGAACTGGTGGTGGAGGTCGAGCTCCAGTCCCATGGAAGCGTCGTTGATGGTCTGGTCGTCATGGGAGAAGCCCGGGAGCCTCATCTTCTCTTCCAGGTCGCTGCTGTTGCTGCCCTTGTTGTCTTCCACGGGTGGTGGTAAGTCCGGGTAGCTCGTGGTGGCAGTGTGAGATGAGCCACCAAAAGCTCCTGCTGCTCCAACCCCCCGGCCATGGGAACCAAACTGGTACATCCTTGTCTCTTTTCGAATTGCTTGAGATCTCTACATCAAATATGGTGTTAGCTAAAACCAAGACGCATGTATACACAACGATATGGAGACATTAACAAACAAACCTGTGGAGAGTCGGTGGAGAAATGTATGGGGAAGGGTTCAGAAGAGCATCGATGAGAAGCCAACTTGGGAAGTGACTAAAGGCATGGTGAAAAGCAAAATGCAGGGAGGTGGAATGGGAAGAGGAAGAGGAAGAGGAAGAGAAGAGAGAGGGGATGTGCAAATATAGAAGAGGCAACGCTGATTTGGAGTGAAAGAAAGCTGTTGGTTTCTTCTGCATGAGTTTGGACAAACAGGGACGGTTTGTTACTGAGATTCCCCTCCGCCTCTCGGACGGGGCCCACCAAAGCCTGTCACTCCTGTCCTCGGTGGGGCCCGCGTCCCGGTGGCACAATCTTCCGTATCGCTGCCACTGCATGATATGATAGCGTGGTGAAACGGCACACCGATTCCCCCTGCACAGCTGCAGGGGTCCAAGTAGAAGGAAGAACGGAGGTCAGTGTGGCATCTTCTATGATAATAATTGATGTTAGACTGCGGCACTGCCGAAATTTCATGGTCAAAATTGGACCATTAAGGGACTCTGCCAACATCTGAGAGAACGGAAAGGACGAAAAAGACAGGTGAAAACAAGGGATTTTGGAGCCATGAACAGAGGAATGCAGAAACACTGAGCGTCGTTGTAAGCCAGCAAACTACAGGTATCGAAGATAAGGGAGATGAGTCTTGGAAAGATGAGAAGCTTGGAATTGTGTTTGTCTATCTATGATCAATACATCAATCACTCGGCAAATCTTCTTCGACAGATGGATTGCGTTGGGGTGTGGAGGAATCTTAACCCTTTTCTCATGCTTTTTTAACCCATGACTTTGCAGTTGATAGAATCCTGAGGAGGTTGGCCCATGCTCTAGACATGTCCTCATCCTTTCACAGAGAGCAGACACTGACATAATATTGTGATTAAAAGACAGCTACTAAGAAGAAGAAGAAGAAGAAGAAGAAGAAGAAGAAGAGATGATTTAGGCTTCATCTGGAATTTCCTTGATTCAAGACCAGAACCATCTTGGTAGACCTCTGCATGCTTGCTTCTGTGATCGGCGAGGACTATGAGAATACAAGTGGCATTTACTTGCACCAACTGCTACCAGTTGAGCTTTTATATGATATTCTAGTACTATAATCTTTTACGATGTAATCAAAGAAAGTTATATGCTGATTTCTCAGAGATATCCAGTGCAGTGTTAAGATTGTTCAAGTAAGTCAAAGTGGATCACCCACCTCCACCAACTCCCATTTGTTCCAGGATTCTTGGTACAGCAGATCTGAGAACTTCTTATCAACTACTTAAGCAGAGAAGTTTTCGTATAAGAATAAGTTTGTGAGATTGTTTAACTTATCGATGTATCGTTTTATTATACATGTTTTGCTTAAGTCATACAACAATCTTATGTATTCGTTCATAAAAATTAATCTTAATGAAACCTCTTATAGTTTCTTAGCATATACAAAAAAGAAAACGGGTTAGAGAAAACATGATCCACAAGCAATTATTTCAATAAACACCTAATACAAATTATAAATATACTTTATGAATGATCGTATAATAAATAGTCTAAAATGATTCACTATAGATTGAGATCCCAACGAGTATCTACATGATATAATCTTTATTTATAAGTCTAAGATGATCATCAAAAAAAAAAAAAAAAAAAGGACTACTAAACCTACTATCAACTCTTTACATTCTATACATGAGTATTACTTCAAACATATCGTTTACAGATTTATTCATGACAGCTTGTATCAATTTACTAATACGTATAGTTTATATACAACGATACGCTATAATATGATGAACGTTGATTTAATATTTTGAAATTTTACAATGCTGTGTTGCATGTATTTTTATGCTGTCATGTAATTAAGTTATGTCAAAGGAATTCCTCTATTATCTGTATTTATACAACCAAAACTACCTTGTGTGTTTAAAATATGCTCTCTCTAACGTTTAATTTAATCTCTATCAGTTTAATTTAATCTTGAGCCAAGAGATCTATGGTGTGTGATTGATCCCTCTAACGTTTAAGTTGAGTTCGAAGTAAAAAATAAAATTATGAATAAATAATAATTGAATTTGATAATAACAAATTGAGTTCGAAGCATATTTTACTGTATGATTAAAATATATATTTTTAATGGATCTTCGGTTCGAATAATCACCAAACTGCCATCAGCATTATCATTTTGTAAAGGAGATAACCCACTAGCAAATCTCACAGGATATAAATGAAATGGCAATCGAGCAAGCCAAATGCAAACACTTCAATACTCCCAAAAAGACCATTCTTTTACTCTAACAATGCCTGTCCTATTCTCGAGGAATATTTCTTGGAAGCTAAAATATATGAATGAAAATTCTTATCTTGATTAGCTTCAAACCTAATTATGTAGATTTAAGCTTTGGTTGCTAAGCAAATTGGGTTAGGTTTTAATTCTTTTTATGGTCAGCTTAATTTTTTTAAGATATAATTAAGTAGCTTCTTTTTGGTCACATACGATGTACCGCCTGACCACCTTACAGTCTCCCCAACACCTTATCTTTGTTTGCATATCAACGGTCACGATCAACCGAACCAACATATTACGATCCTCCCGCGTAGTAGTACACCAAAAGAACCGGTATATATATACCCTTTATTCTAACACGAAACCCTAATTTTTCTCAGCGCCGAGGGCAAGCGATAACCTTAGCGACGAAAGCGGCGGCGTCACCAGCACTTACCGCCGGGAAGATGCAGATCTTCGTGAAGACCCTCACCGGGAAGACGATCACCCTCGAGGTGGAGTCTTCGGACACCATCGACAACGTCAAGGCGAAGATCCAGGACAAGGAGGGGATCCCGCCGGACCAGCAGCGCCTCATATTTGCCGGGAAGCAGCTCGAGGACGGGCGTACCCTCGCAGACTACAACATCCAGAAGGAGTCCACCCTCCACCTCGTCCTCCGCCTTCGTGGCGGCGCCAAGAAGCGCAAGAAGAAGACCTACACGAAGCCCAAGAAGATCAAGCACAAGAAGAAGAAGGTCAAGCTCGCCGTGCTCCAGTTCTACAAGGTTGACGACGCGACCGGCAAGGTCACCAGGCTGCGGAAGGAGTGCCCCAACGCCGAGTGCGGCGCTGGCACCTTCATGGCCAACCACTTTGACCGCCATTACTGCGGCAAGTGCGGCCTCACCTACGTGTACCAGAAGGCGCAAGGTGAGTGAGCGTTAGCTCCTCTTGATCGAAGCTTATCTAAATCGACGGAAAGAAAAGATGCTTTTAGCTAGTTTAAGTTTTTCCTTATGTTTAGCTTATGTTTTGAGGACAAAATAATGAGGGCCATCGTGATTATTAAATGTTACTTTTAAGAAGTTACTATTAGTTCGACGGATGTTCATTAATTGCCAATCTTTGTTACTGGAAGAGACCTTTTTGGTTTACAGTTGATTGCTTGTTATTGATAATGCTATCTTGTTTGGAGTTGTTTAGAGCGCATTATACTCTTGTTTTTCATGGGATTGATTGAATGATTAATTATATGATAATTTTTTGGATGTTGCTATAGCTTGTTCCTAACTTTAAACGAATTATAAATTTGAGCTATCAGTATGACTAATACCTATCATTTATTCTTTAGACAGTGTTTTGGTTCTTGTCATATATATACTTTTACGATGTTTGCATAATAATTACAGACTGGAAACGAATGCATTTAGTGTTTCTTCATAAAATCATTTATTTATGTTTATGGTTAACAATGTTAAACTTTTTAGGTCGTATCTAAGGTTTAATATTTACCTCACACTGGTCTTCTCTGTCTTTCATTTGTGTCATCTCTGTATCTTCTTAATTGGGACTAACATGTTTTATCTATCAATTATCTAACCTTCCGTGTAAACAACTTTTTGCCTAGATCCCAGAGGGAACTTTTACATGAAAGTTAGATGATGCTTCTATCTTTGTTCTCGAATAATTTCTCATAACCAAAATTTATGTTTCTTTCTCTTATTTCCTCAGATTTTAACATCTTAAGTATTTATATCTCCACTGGAGCTGTATCTGTATCTTTCAATGGGGAAAAACGAAGCCCAGGGTTTTGAAAATGTAGAAACACTCTTTTTGTGGATACTTCATTTGTGCCCGACTGCCTTCAAATTATAATTGTCGAATGAGTGTTATGAATAAGATCTATGGATTTTGTTTGGGGCAAGGAAGTGTGTAGGCTTTAAGTTATAGTATGGTGTTCCAATTGTTAGTTCTTTTCCCTACATATCGTTCTCTTTCTTTCATTTCTTTGTTCTCGTGTGGCGATGAGGGTCATGATTGAACTTACCATGAGAACATTTATCATGCTTCTTGTAGAAAGTTGATTAATTGATTATTTAGATGTTTTCTATAGATTTCATAAAATATCTTGTGGCCCTGATTTGTCATTAGATAATAGTGCTGCAAACCTCTAGGCCCTATATTCAGATCTATGTTCATGATGAAGCCTTTCTGAACTTGTTCATCATCTTTAATAGTGGCATTGGCAAACCGATAGGAATTAATCTGTACAAATATTTGTTTGTAAAATGTTGAAATTTGTATATCTGTAGTATCAGATTTGATCCGAGCTGTTGAGTTTTCAGACCTTAACTATTTAGCAATTGACGCCTGGTTCCCTAACACCTATGCAGTGCAGCAGGGAGGAATATGGTTCTTAGTCCGACAAAGTGTCTTGATTTGGGGCTTGTCTTAATGTAGGTGAATGTAGCACACCCCTTTACACATAGTGGAAATTCCTCACCTAATATCCATGGTTGCGAGAGAAATAGTTACATCATTTACTTGAAACCAGTTACCTTCTGGATCATGGAAACGCAGCTCGAGTCTTGTCCGGCTCTCTCTCTCTCACCTTGAATCAATTTCTGAATGAAATTTTAATTTCTTGGAAAATTGGTATCCAGAATTCTTTGATTGCCCTCCCGGTCTTCAGCTCTGTCACAGTAGGTCTGTACTTCCTATTGGAATAATCGCTTTGCAGTAGATTGCTGTACTTCCTATTGGAATAATCGCTTTGCAGTTGATTGCTGGTTTTTTTTTCTATTACAAGGGAGCACATTATACCGAAGCTGTGCTTCCAAAATCCTGATAACATTTCTTCCCTTGGCCTGTTTAGATTTTTTTAGATTTGGCTGCGCTCTACCTATCAGGTCTTTCCGGTGATGGAATACGTTTTTGTTTCCGATACATCTTTGACTTGCAATGTTTTTATTTTTTTTCCCGATGCTTTTGGAACTTGTTTCAAGAGAGTTTTTCTTTTCATATTCCAGTTACAGGATGTTAATTTAACATTGACAGAGGCTCATGGTTTCTTGGACATATCTTAATATGTATGATATGTGGTTGACAGGTTGTGTTAATTAACCTAACTACATCTTTTATTTCGTGTACTTGGGACTTGAAACAGAAATCTCGTTGATTACTTGCGCAGCTTGAATTTTGTGTTAATTAACAATTTTGTGTTAATTAACCTAACCTAACTACACATTAGCAACTCCAGCATCTTAATTGTGAGCCATTGTTATTGATTCGTTTTATGATCACGCTTTACACAGTATTTTTTTAATGCTCAACTATCTGCCCCTGTTGAGGTTCATTTTATATGGGAGTGTTTGCAACAAGGTATTGTGTGACCTCTGTAACCCTACGAAACTACTAACCCTATCGGCTGGAGAGGTTCATTTCAGAAAATGCATGCTTTTAATGTTGTCGTTTACAAAGTACAAGTCATAATACTCCAAAGGTTCATATTGCACAATCAGAACAAATTTATGTTATTTATTATAATGTCGTTGGTTTTATTAGAAAAAAATATGAAAATAAAAAAAAAATAATTTTAATATTTTAATTATATTTTTGATTGTGGTCAACGACAATGTTGTTGTGGGTCATGGATAGTTGAGGCAACAGAAGAGAAGGAAAAGTATGATCGGTGCTTGGCATCTATGTTGACGATGCAGATGTTGAACAATGAAAGGATCGCAACGAAAGGATCGTTTGGCATTTGCATCTGTGTTGGCCTTGTAATCAGAAATTAATAAAATATATTTTTTTATTGATAAAATAGGCTCTGATGGTGTAATCAGAAAATGATAAAATATATATTTTATTGATAAAATCAATGATATTAAAATGAATGAAATCAGAAGTTTTACTTTGATAATTATAAAATTTAATATAAATTTTTTAAATATAAAAATTGAAATATTAAAGAGGTTTAACTATAGGGATTAATTTATAATTAACCCGTACAATCATCGTATTGGTACTAATTCTTAGATTCACTTGTGCACTGTCAAAAATTGGTAAAATGGAACACAATAGCAAGCAGAAAGAAAGATTGATGAGACGCAAGAATGATGACGAGTTCATGAGATCCTAGATTATTCAGATAAATGGTGCAACCGATTATGTTATCCATAAAAATGAAATATCGGTACAGCAAAATGTGCGGAGAAAACCAGTTTGGTCGCATGAACAACCTTTATTTTGCTATCATAATAGACCTATAGTTGTAATATGTCAACCAAAGAGCCTTACAATTGGAATGTGAAGCTCATAGCAGCACCGTCGTAAACTTGACCGAGCATGAGAAAGTGTCGGACTCGTATCAGAGTTGTTGAAACCTGAAAGCCAATTATACGCAATAGTAGTCAGAGAGCATCCTTGACAAAACCTTTATTATACAGTGCACATATATATATATATATATATATATATGATCATCTGAAGCTTGTTTACAGTGGCAGATCAAGTGTTTGTAACATACGACAGTTAGAATGGAGGCTATGCAGAGGAACTGAGACACTATAATTCACCCCACTATATTGGATCTGTATTCAATTGTCGATGTCATATGAAAGGAGAAAAGAGTTACAACTTTGTAAGACTTCAGAACAAGATTTCATCAACAGTTGGAAAAAGAATCCCCAACCCCTAACCATTTCACCAAAACAGCTGAGGGTAACAAAAAAAAGCAATGAAATGCAAATGGACCCCACCACAGCAAATCAAAGCCCTGGCGGAGTTGACTGATGCTAAAAAAAAAACTCCTAGATGTTGGATCACCTTTGCATAATCAAGAGTCACACAGATTGATGAAAAGCCTCATTCACTGCCAATAAGACCACGCAAACTAAGAGCAAAATGGATGAGCATGATTATCTAAACCACTGTCATTTCTTTGGCTGCTGACTGTCAGCCTTCTTGCTAGGCTTTGGTCCTTTAGAATCAGTAGGTAAAGTCCCTACACTCATAACCATAGAAGATTCACCAAGATCCTTAACTTTGATTGGCACTGAACCAACCTTAACAAAATCGGGGGAAATGACCTCTGGCTCCATGGTGCCTGGGCTTTTGGCTGCCCTAAGCTTTGGACCAAGAGAAGGTGCACCAGCTTTTGAGACAACATTAGTACCCTTGTGATCTGTGGCAGTGGAAGATTCCGAGGCAAGCTGTGTTTTTTCCTTGAACTGTTCCCCACCAGGGCCTCCCTTACCTACACCATTCACATCCTTGGCCCTGGCGGGGTTCCCATCTGATTTTGGAGGCTGACTAATTTTCCATTTTGACTGCTTTCCATCCGCTTGTGGAGGAACTTCGAGACTTGGTGGTTCTATTTCTGCTTTTGGTAGCTGATTCATCACAAGACTAGACTCTTTTCCATCAGATTTTGGAGGACGATTTGCAGGTCTTGACTTGGTATCTGCATTTGGAGGCTGAACCACTTTATTTGGTTGAACTCCATTTGCTATAGGAGGTGGGTCTTTTGTGTCGGTCAAACATTTCCCATCTGCATTGGTAGATAAGCTAATAGCAACACTCGACTGTTTCCCATCCGTTTTCTGAGACTGACCAACTGCGACACCTGAATGTTCTCCGACTACTTTTGAAGGCCTAGA
Organism: Musa acuminata AAA Group; assembly: GCF_036884655.1. Classification (NCBI taxonomy): domain Eukaryota; kingdom Viridiplantae; phylum Streptophyta; class Magnoliopsida; order Zingiberales; family Musaceae; genus Musa; species Musa acuminata. Next base: position 12,572,417 of record NC_088349.1, read on the forward strand.
ATTTGTATCATCTTGCAGTTTCTCCTTATATTTTGAAGACTGTTCTGATTCACTAATAGTCTGATGTCCGACTGCTTGGGCAATCTTTCCTGTACCGCTAGGTTGATTTCCATCTTCTCCTGAAGGCTGTCCAGCTTTGTCAGCAGGTCCACTAACAGAAACAAATGCAGGTACATAAGTATTGTAGCTGCTCCCAAGATGCCTAAATTTGTCTTCAAGCATCTTCTTCTGCCGCTCTTCGTAGAACATAAAGTCATCAAGTATTGATGTCTTCAGCAGGCTAGTCTTAAAAATTTTCAGCATATCGATGCCTGCGCTGTATGGAATCTGTGAATAAGCCATATCAGTAATCTCATATGATCAATGTAATGGCATATAATTAAATGAAAGAAATAGATTCTACAAGGCATACTATAAAACCGCTTAAATATTAGTCCAAGAAGAAAAAAAAATCTATTGCTGAAAGAAATCTATTATGTGATACATACTCTATAACCACCTATACACTTTCTCTAGAAGGACAAAAAAATTGTACCATAATTCTACATCACATAAAGTGAAATCAAATATACCCTAATAGAGAGTAAAAGTGCTGCGAGTATCTGGCAAAGTGTGCAATTCATTGTCGTCTAATCAATCATTGGTCAAAAAAGAACTAAGAAAAATTAAATGACAATAAGTTAAGCATTGAAAAAAGTAAGATTGAACACACGAGACAGGTAGTTTTCACAAAGAAATAACATACAGAAATTTCAAATAAGCATTGAGTGCAACCAAAACTGCCGCCTAACAAGGAATGATAACTCTTCTTTCAAGGGCAAGAAGCAAGCACTATGAGTGTAATTATATCATTGCTTAACTATATATCTTTTGCAAAAGGCTATGCTTAAAATGTAAACTAAGCAAAGAGTTCATCAACAAAAAATCGAAAGTGAATAACCTGTATCATATATGAGAACATTGCCCAGAAGAATGTGCAAGAAAAGCCAAAAAAGGGGGTCCAATTGTGTATGTGCGAGTAGCATCAAAAACCATACCTGACCATAAGAAGTCCTAAACTTGGTAAAGAGGAAGAAGGCCTGTCTTACAGGACATGATTACCTCTATTCAATTTTCACTTCTACTCCACCCAAAATTATAATTGTTCAATTGTATTCTACCCGTTATAGATCATACTTCAGAAGAAAGGAAAACATTTAAGAAGCACTAAAGACACAATTGGCACATGAACATCCTTCACTTAGAGATCCTATGCTTCTTCTAAACATGATAAACTGATTTGGAAGGCCATTTCACTTATGGATAATTATGTCATAATTCCGCTTAATGGAAACTAGTTCATGATAATGTGATAAACTTTTGATTTCACAGCAATGGGAATATAAAAAAACATAAATGATAACACAAAAATGAATTTTACAAGGAAAATACACCGCAACAGATGCATATGCAAGTTCTTCAAATATTATAACTCATGAACACACACCCATAACTTCGATAAAATTCTACTAAAGCATCTTCCTAGCAGATACAAATCCTGAAAAGGTTATCATGTTACATAGAATGGAAGTTACCAACCAAGAAAAACAAACTGCTTCTCGTACCTCTTGTGTGTCTCTGCTATTAGTTACAGGCTTATTTTCGTTGTTCTCTAATATGATGTGTCGGAGGCTAGAATTTGGCACATCTTTGATTATGTGCCACTTCACAGGGAAGCTGCCAGACCACTTATCTTGCTGCCAAAAATTCATATCCTTGTCAAAATCAACAGGGCCAACCATCTCAGCAAGGCCACAAAACTGCCCACTTGCATTGACCTGCACATGAATTTATGTCTGATAAAAAACATGTCATCCTATAATCTGCAAAAAGGTAAAGATCAACTCAAAAGTGCAATTGTTGAAAAGACAAATCACTCACAGAAAAGAAAAGAAAGACGGGGCACTTTCTTGGCCTGCCTACAGATTTGCTTTGTGCATCTTCATAGGCCCCATCAAGTCTTCTGTTCCCATTATGAGTGCTTGACCATACATTATACTTGATACTCTTATGCACATCATCCTCGCTGTAAGATTTAATTACAAAGAACCTTGCATCTGGATAGTCAACAGGGAAATCATCCTTATTATAGTGGTCAGGGTCAATAATAATGCATCCTCCTTGACCATCACTAGCACTTTTTTGGATCGATTCAGATGACTCAAGACCTGATAAAGACAACTGATCCTTAGGCCTGTTTGTTCTTGGTCCCTTATTCTGTTCAGCTAAAACATCTGGGTTTCTGCCAGCATCAATAGCAATGCCTTGAAACTGTGGTCCTCGTCTCTGCTCATCCCAACCAGTCAACCCAAGAACATTGGACCCACGATTTGTTAAGCCACTGTTGGATGGTGCAGCAACTTTTACATAATTCTGGATGGAAGGAACCCTTCCATGTGAAAACTGATATGTAGATTGCATCAGATCGGGTCCTACACCCTAAAAGACAAACACGATGATACACAAGTCATGTTTTAGAACATCCAAGCATCAAGTGATCAACGGGCAGAGCACAATTAGTAACCAGAAAAGTGAACTGAGAAGGGCTATAAACCACAAATGCACACAAAGAAATAGGTGCCACAACTAAGAAGATTTGATAGAAAATACAACATTTCAAAATACAAACAGCATTAATTATACCTGATGCCCATGAGTGCCACTACCATACATCACAGCTTCCTGCAATGCAAACTGATTGCTTGGTGGAATGTTGATTTGTAACCCTTCAAATGGTTTGGCTGCAGCTTGATTCTTATGTGATGGGTGAGATTCATCTGACATGACGAATGGAGTCATAGAAGCTGCTAGTCGAGAAGAGGCAGCTGCACTGACAGATGCTTGTGGAGGTGTATTTTTGACACCTGCATTAACAGGTCTAGTAGCAATTGCGCCAGCACCAAGAAAGGTGGGATCAACAGTGTTATTAGTCATAAAATCTGGACTAGGTTGTACGATAACTGGAATATAAGCAGGTGAAGAAATAGGAGGCCTGTATGAAGGAATGTTCAAATACTGTTGAGCTCCTACATATGGGCCATCTAGACCTGTGACAGCACTGGGTACGTAAGGAGTACACTGGTTAAAGGGAGACTGAGCATATCCGTAGCCTGGTGTGTAATACACATAAGGAACATTTTCAGCTTGAAGACCCTGCAAGAAAAAGAAAAAATTTTACCAATGGCACTAACAAAAAAATCATTTGCTATCATCAAATTACTTAAATTCAGATGTACCATGTAATGCATATCATGACCATCTAACCCAAAAATACTATGGTGGTCACCCCATTCACCAGGTGATTCATATCCTGGATAAATATAGTAAACAAATTAGAAATAGCATGCCTAAAGTTCTTTAATTGCCTTATATTTACGCATGTAAAACCAGCAAACTGAAACTTACCTGTACAAAGATAACCATAACTGTCGGCAGCAGAATAGCTCAGTCCTTGGTCAAAAATATATTCTGGTGGCAGTTGGTTACCCATAAGCTCAATCCCAACCGGAGGAGGAACGATAGCCATATTTGGTATAGACCCAACACCAGACATCTGAAATTAAAATGAGAGAATAAGTCCTCGTTTGAAATGAAATCCACATAAACTATAAGTGTTGTACCATTATGATCTCCATAGAATAAGAATTAGATCTTATAAATGCCACCTCAAAAGAACCGCTCACAGACAATGACAACAGTGTAATCACACATGAAATTGCCTAGTGTAAGCCACAACTTCAATGGGCAGGAAAAATGCAATGTTTGATCATCCAATTTGATGCAAGTGTGACAGGATAAACAACAAATGCTAGCTATCAAACCACAAGAATACCATGTATGTCTCTGCAGTTCCAGGTTCAGAACCAGTACGCATCTTCTCTCCAGAACAGCCACCCCTGCAAAGAGCAAAATAGGAAAAAAAATGAATGAAAATACATCCATCAATGGTACCAAGTGTGTCAAAATACCCCAAGATCAAGTACACTACACTAATACACTTAAGAACGGGCACCAAAATGCCAAGATGCAATGTGAAAATCCTATTATATATCATAAATTAACCACGTAAGGTATCGTATGTCCAATCGTGAACAATTTTGGGTGCTAGAGAAGGCCCCATCTGATCCAGATGAATGAAGCACAACAACAGGAGAGATCAATCGGTCAATAGGAGGTGCACGAAGATACAAGAAATTCAAAAAAAAGGAAAGAAAGACATTTTGACTTCGAAATGATATTGGCATGTTAATTTCACCAGACGCAGTCTCCCATTAACCAAGACATAAACTTAACAGGTAAAAAATTGAGCCAATTAAACGCACACAAGCAACTTAAAACAAGTTCTAGAGAGATTCCTATCATAGCGCAACAGAGGAAAAAAATCTATCGAAGTTGGTAAAGAACTAGAAAACCCTACAAAATCTTACAAAGAAGTCCAAGAACTCCCATCGAGACAGGCCTAATAAGATCAAAGCTAGGACTTGAAGATTACCGCAGACTAGGAAGAAGAGGAAAAGAAGGGGGCTTACACGAGACGGAAATGGAAACCAATCTCAAGCCATCCGCGACCGGGCGAGCACCGGAAGAGGGAGGAGGAGAGGGGCGACAATCGAAGAGAGGAATTTTTCGACACGCGCAGCGATCGCCGGCACCATAATTCGGTCCAATTCTCGTGCAGAGAAGCGCCTCGCAGAAACCCTAACCCTAGCGAGAGGGCTCCCAACAAAGCTAAATAACAAGCAGCGTTACGAGAGAGAGAACGAGGACGAGATTCCCAAACGAGGAAGGCGTTGCCAAGAGGGTATTCCACAACGATTGAATGACGTAAATATCCCCGTTTCTGCTTCCTTTCATCATTGATTGATGTGTGGTTGAGGTGCGAATAGATCGCACGATTAGGGGCAACGATGGAAACATACCAATAATAAACCAAAATGGAAGGTTCTTCGTGATCGAAGATATCATCAGTGATGAAACGAATATCAAAGCATGATTACATGCTCTAAAGCATGATAAAGATACCTTTATATTTTTGGATATATATAAGTTATATTTGGAAGGTATTCTTTTGATAAGAAAGCTCGAATTAGAATTGATGTATGAAATGACATAATTATCCCGCTCTTTCCCTTCGTTTCATCAGGGATTGATATTAAGCACTTAGTTGCAAATGTTTTGCCCAATGAGGGGTAAGGATGGAATCATGACAAGAATAAAAACAGAATAAGAAGCTTTTCGTGATCAAAACCACCATCTAGATGGAAACGAATGTTAAAGCATTATAACAAACTGTAGACATGATGACGCTACCTGTGAAACTTTTGGATCTATGATGATATTTTTTATGAGATTAAAGCTTTAAACAAGCAATATAAGTAAGAGATGAAGAATATATATATATGTATACACATATATACATATACATATATATGTATATATATATACATATATATACATATACATGTATATATATACATACATATATATATACATACATATATACACACACACACATATATATATATATATATATATATATATATATATACACACTATATATATATATATTTATCATTGAATTTGATTATTTGACTATCATGCATATACCAAATTTCTAAGTAAAATTTGTTCAAGTGAAAGGTAGAAATATGCATAAATACCAATCCAAATTAAATTTTAGGTGAATGTAAATGTGACATATGAATCTAGAATCACGTGAGATAATTAATTAAAATTTTAAATTCAATATCATTTTTGAATAAAATAATTTTTAAAAGAATTTGTAAAATGGGAAGATAAACAAAAAATATATGCATAAATGAATCAATAAAATACTATTTTATACTAATTATTGCTATATTTTAAAATGTTTTCACGTTTTCTTATAATACATAATCATTAATTAAATCAAATTAGATATCAAATATCTATGAAAAAATAATGACATTTAATATAATCCCTGTCATGTTGTTGTAATTCATAGACAAAATTAATTTGGAATTTCCAAATAGGAATCAGAATCCAAACACTGGTCTCCTTAATCTATCAAGCCATCTGTAATCTACTTGTATCATGATCCAGATGATCTCACTTTGAGATCCGTGTCGAGCATGATGGAGGGTAGTTTGGTTATTCTGTTGTAACCATAAGGTCATTTAATTATCTGATCGGGTGCAAGAAAGAGGGTTTCGATGACTAACTGGCCACGAAGCCTCGTCTGTTCTGCTCGCATGCGACTCGATCGCCGAGACCGCCGGAAGGGATCGAGAATCCCCCTCTTGTGATGGATCCAGTTCAGGTAATCCCGTTTCCCCCCACCAACACAGAAGCCTAATCACGTCTCGCTTCTTTGTCAACGATGGGTTCCTTCGCCCAGCAGCATTTCCCCCATCTTTTCTCTTGGAATCAGATCGATCCGATCGTCCCACTCTTTTTTGTTTTTCCTGAGACGCCGTTCGATCCAAAGTTTTTTCTTTGCGATTGAATTAAGCAGGGAAGGTGGGTTGTTGCGGTACTTGGGATCTACACCCAAGATCTAGATTCGCTTTCTTGGGGGAGAGGCCTTAATATTAATCTTTTGTGCCCTAAGATTTTAGTTCAGCGGTTCTTCATTACGACTTGATATATGTCTTGATGCGGTATGCATGCCCTTTTGTTTGCAGCCTACAGGGGAAAACTACGCCAACCCAAAGACTTGCCTTTTCCATGTTCTTTTCAAGGTGTGTTCTTTGTTGTTGGATATACTTTTTTCTTGTGCCACTTTGGCAGATCCAAGTTCTAATCTTTCTCGCTTTTTGGGATATTGATAGGCTGCGGCGTTGGCTTTCTACATACTCTCGGCGATCTTCATTGACAGTTTTGTGATCATTTTTGTGGTCACTGTCTTTCTTGCGGCTCTCGATTTCTGGGTCGTCAAGAATGTCAGCGGGAGGATTTTGGTTGGGCTGAGGTGGTGGAACGAGATTGACGAGCAGGGAGAGAGCATCTGGAAGTTTGAGTGCTTGGATCAGGAGGTTCTCGCTTTCTCCGTTTTACTTGAGAGTTATCTGATGAATTAATTTATTGGTCACTTGTGAACTCGACCATTTTTTGGGCATTATGTGAACTCTGATCCAATGTCTTTGGTTCTCTATCATTCTAGTCTCTTGCGCGTATGAATAAGAAGGATTCATGGCTCTTTTGGTGGACGCTTTATCTCACGGTAAGTCATTTAATTCATGCTAATTGTGTATGCAAATAACTCTCATCCTTAGGACCAATCTTTGACTGAAAATGTTACTATCACTTGCATTTATATGCTGGCCCTTGTTTCTCTATAATCACTTTTTCTTATGAACGTGAAACAGGCACTATTTGTTATCATTTCTTGCGAGATCCTTACCTGGGTCACTTTTTCCTGTTACAAAGTTAGCCAGCTAAATTATTAACTATACACATGTGGGCATGCTTGCTGGCATGGTAATTATACACATATGGCAACATGTATGTGGATGCCACTAAAACCATCATTTATCGACTATTGTTTATTTGCTAAAATACATGGATAGGCACTTCTATACATTGGATGTGATGGTGCACAGGTACATGGGAATGCCTGTGGTTAGCTATCAACATCTTAACCTACAGATAGGTGTGTAAACTGAAGCTACAAGGAAGATAAATTATTAACTGTAGAAACAATAACCATCAAAACATATAAGATTTCATATTTACAGTAATATTGCCTCTTATCTTTGCATTGTAATGCATGTGTTCTACCTCATCTCCCTAAATTTTTTTTTACTATTGTTATGATAGATAAAATCACTTGAAGAACATATGCATGTTGTATAAGTAGTTTTGAAATGACTGTGGTCTCAAAGTGAATTGAACATAAGGCTAGCACTAACATAGAAGATTATCTTTTCTCTGAATTGAACATTACCAAAGAAGATACATAAATGCATCAATGAAGTGTGGTGAATCAATTTGAATTCGAGGTGTCATGCAACAAACATAATATAAGAAGATCCATAAATTCATCCATGAGGTAGGGTGAATCATAACAGATTAGAGATTGAGAAATACACGAAGATCAAAGACAGAAAGGCCTGGTTAGCAATGATAAAAGGGAACATGAAAAAGTAGGCAAATGAAACTGTAGTACTCCGTAGTACTTTACTGAAGAGTGCCACTTTTTCTATACACGTTGGCACTTTCCCGACATATTCATTGTTAAGATAGGCAAATGAAGAGGCAAGGACATAGCATAGCACCCCGTGGTTTGGTTGGTCAGCAGCCTTTCCAATCGTCTGTCTTATTTGTAACATAGGAAATAATCAATGGGGGCATTTTTCTTAATTAAAACTTGAATAGATCTTTAATATGGAGGCCATTGGATCACATTAAAAAGATAGGCAAATGTTTCCTATTGTTCAGACAAACAAGTATTTTTTAGAATTTTGGAGTTATCCCATGTTTCCCTGAATATCCACTTGTGTGATTTTTAATGTTTAAAGTTTTATCTGGTCATATGATTATTATCGCTACCCCTCATGCAATCTGGGATGGCATGCTCCTCTCTGATCTTTGAGAATTCTTTGCTCACTTTTACTACACCATAAGTTATCCTTTAAGGATTAGCATCTGCATAGCCATACCTTTGATATATTGGTAAATTACATTATCAGTTCTCTTAAAGCACGTTCTTCAAAATGCAGGCTGTTGCATGGATTTTTCTTGGTATATTCTCACTTATAAGGTTCCAGGCAGATTATCTACTGGTTGTGGGAGTTTGTTTAACCCTCAGCATTGCGAATATTGTTGGCTTCACTAAATGCCGTAAAGGTATGTGAGCCCAAATTACTTTTAACATTTTGTGCTTTAGAGTTTTGATCTCACTAAATATTACTTTATGATGAGCATACTACATTTTATGATTTTTGCTGAGTTTTGTTAAAAGCATCCAATAATTTAATCCGTAGTAAAAGTTAAACTATAGAAATTATATTTGACATTTAAGAGGCTTCTCTATTTCCATGCTAGTTTGAGTTTGATGGTCCATAAAATTCTACTAAAATTATTCAAAATGATTAAGCATGTTCATTGGCTTAGTGAAACTTCACCAAAGACAACTGTAACGCTTGTTTTGCATTATAGTATTTCTTATAATTATCAATCAGCATTTTATGTTATTTGTTGCTCAAGATTTCACATCATTGTTGGATAGATCAATGACTCCTATATTCATAACAGATTCCTTTCTGCTTCCTTAAATAGTTTCTTTTTCTACTGTGCTGTTACTATCTCCATGTACTTTAATGATTTACTGAAATGAGAACGTCTTCTCCTCTGTCCTCTTAACCCTCTGTCTGTAAGCCCAACATTTTGGCAATCCCTATCAGCAAGATGGCAAAATACTTGACTGCAACAGGAAAATTCTTTAAATTGTCATCTAATTGCTGTTTGTTTGAAGACATTGTCCATTACATACTTCTCTGGAATTCTTTTCTCATGTCACACATTTTATGTAACATATTCCATCTATCCTCATAGAAACTATGTACAATGTACATTAACATGTTGCAGAATTATATTACAGCATCATGACTGTCATTGTTTATTGCACACTACAATGTTTGAGATATGTTATTCTGTCTCTATATCAGCAAATATTTGATATTGATTTTTCTCTTATATTTCTTTACATAAACCTCATTTGTTCCTGTTCTGTGCTCCAGATGCCAAGAAACAGATCCAACAATTTGCCACTCAGACCATCGCTTCGCGCTTCACATCATCCTTGCAGTCAGCATTCAGTGTTGTCTGAAATAACATCGGATAAAGAATTATGCCAGAGGATGTCGTGTTTGTTAAACAAACAAATTTGTTCTTTTTCTTAAACTCTGTAGGCTATCAGAAAACAACTTAATTGTCTGTATCTTAGTTTCCCACAGTGCTTTCCTTCAATATTAAGTAGTATACAGTGTGTTACAACAGTCTGGTGCTTTGCAAATAAAGGAAAATGAGATTGGAAATCTAACTCTGCATCAATTATCACTCTTCATGGATGCTTACATGGTTTCATTTTCTGACCACAGCTTAACGTGATTGTGAAGTGCTGTTCCTGCCACTCTCCTATGCCAAGTGCCAAAATATATAGTGAGAAATATTTTATCTAGAGATCAGAAATTTGAGTCTCTTGTAAATGTCTGGTATGCTTATCATGCAATATTACCTTTGATCCAATGAGTAAAAACTTTGGAAAGACAAAGCAAAATTATCAGTCACCAGAACCATCATCATCAGTATTTGCTGGTGATTCATGGATACTCTCAAGAGGTAAAAAGGAAACTTTGGATTTTTAGGGTTGATCACTTAGATGAATTTAAACATTTTTTTTAGGTTTATTGGATTAATGTTTTATTTCTTGAATGAAATTTATAATCGGGCTATGGTCATAAATTACTTTCAAGTCTGCATAGCTATTTAATTTCTTTTTTCTTTTTGGCAATAAAGGAGATTCAGTCCACAATATGGTCTCTGAAGGCCACCACCCAAAAAGGACTCCCGGTGATGATTTTTACCATCCTCGAGACACTCCCTGTGAGTCATGGAAGAAATTGCTGAGAAATCCTTCCAGCAAGCTTTGGGCTTCACACATAATGACTGATCTAAAACTCATTACTAAATACAATGCTTAATCCTCCTCACAAACATAGTGTTGGTGGTGGAGATCATTAAAGAACAAGGAGGGACCCTCATATCTCGCTATGAACGGGGAAATGCAGGTCAAGGAGATGAGCAAGACCTGCAACAATAATTTGCAGCCGAGAAGCATGCATGCAGAGATCACTTCACCCGGTTGCGCCGTCACTGTCGTCTCAAGAAGGATCGGCAAATCGATTCCTTACTCCCTTTCTCTTTCCAACACAAGACCCAACATCACGAGTAATGAGCTTTCTCTATGCTCTTCCTCCTTACTCTTCTTCTCACGGATCAGCATCACTGGGAGACGGACCTGTCTCTTTCCCTCTCTTTCACTTTCTCCACCTTTCTATCCCTTTCTATCTACCACAATCAAGTCACAGTGCTTTTTCTCCGACGATGGAGAGTGAGTACTATTATAGAGTTTTGTTGAGAAGGAGAAAAAACAAAATTCATCCTATATTAATAAATAAATAATATATCAGAAACTTGTCGTAAAATTAATGTGATTTAATAAATCTCATCTATATCTACGAAGAAAATTAATCGTATGAGATCAATTACAAGATCTTTTGCACGATAATTCTCTTTAGAAACAAAGTATTTCTTTAGACATCTGAGAGAAAAACCTAAATTTTTCCATAAGAATAAAGAAATATCTGAGATATTTACAGAAAATTTAAATTTTTTTTTCATGATAATTTCTTTATTAGGATTCCTTTAATAATGAAATGAAGCATGTATTGATGTAGGAATTGTGTGCTGAGACAAAGTTTGTGTTTGCCATCTGAAGAACTAGTAGTGCTTCGTCTCCTTGTATCTGCTGTGTGGATGACACAGTAACCCTCACTTCCCCTTAGAAATCCATATCCTTCAGTGCCACCAACACTGATGAAGATAAATCAAAGGGTGATAGGTGCCACCGGGCAATCTAAGAACTCACATCCTCTCATCAACTATATTCCTCCATCTTTTGGCTCCGCTGCAGCTGCGCTTCCCACTTGAATCATCTTCCCCATCTTTCTCACCATCATTGACTCACCCAGTATGGACTACAGCAATCTCCGATGGTGGTGGTGAGGACTAAAAGGAGAAGAAGTTGCTCAAGTACCTGCCATTTGGAATGCAATCTCCCTTCTTTACATATGTATATGCAGCTCTTAGACTTGGACACATCTCAAGGACTAATAGCTCACAGAAAACTTGGCCATTCAAACAACTTAGACGGATGCCATGTATGCTCCTTCATGCAACTCCATTATTCCAATAAGGACACACTATGAGGGAAGTGGGGAATGAGAAGGATAGCTGTACTTGTTCCACACTTTTTCTTTTGCTTTCTGGGATGAGATAAGTAGAAAGATGGAAAAAGGAAGATGAGATAGAGCCACCCTCCTCTTCATGGTACAATCATATCATTAAACTAGTAAGCTTGTAGTAATCCTTGCCTTTTGGTGCAAGAACATGCATCATTAGAGACGTCCCTCCTTTCTCAAAAACATGCATCAGTGGTGGAGAGTTAAGAGAACAAAAGGTTCATGTCTAGCTTTTCCCAAGTAGTAAGCAATGGCAACATGCAACACAAATGGCAAGCACTGGTGTCATCTTTGTTGTTGTTAGGGTTTTCAGTGTCATTATTGATGTTTGCACCTAAGACCTTAGGTAACTTGAACTCCTCGCAATCCTATCACTTTCAAATGGGGGTGCTTTGCTGTTTGATCTCTAACTCTCCACCACTCATACATGTAACCTAATTCCAGAAGCACAAGGATGAATTCACCTCAACATCTCCATAAGAGATGGCTGTCCAAATTGGATGTCAAATCATAAGCTGAACTCCCCACCAAAATAGATATACTGCTTTGACTCTGTATCCATACTGGTCAAACTAATCACTCGAGCATGCAGATTGTTGGATGCATTCGAGCCAATCATGCTCATCACCAGCAGGCTGAAGTCACAGCAGGGACCCATGGCCAGTCTAACTCAGGACACTCGATGACAAGTATGTCTCACCCACACGCATTTGAAGTCAAAAGACTGACAGCGAAGAGAAACGAGGAGGCATTATCCGCATAAGGATGTTTTGGTCAAAGAAGCTTCTTCATCTGAGAACAACCGCAGTCAAAGTTCCCACAAGTTGAAGCAAACTAATAGCACACGTTGCCTCGCCCATGGAATCACCCTTCTTCTTTATTTGGGCTACACGAAGCAGACGCATATGGGGATCTCCCGGAGAAGCTTGTTTGGCTCTCAGCCACTGGTTCCCTTCGGAAGCTGCAAGATTGCAGAGAAGAAATGCCTCTTTTAAATGCAGTCTGAGCCACTAATCTCACACTTGACACTGAACAGCAATCCTCTATTTGTTTGTCATGGTTTCCTTCACCAGATTAAATTGAAAGCACTGTAGCTACACCTTTCTATCACATGATGAAGTAATGCTCGAGCAGCAGCAGCAGAGTTCTTCCAGAAGAACTACTAAGAACAGTCTTGTCTTGTTGTACAGGAAGGTGGTAGTCTACCTTACTGCATTCGACAAAAGAGAAAGGGAAGAAAGCGAGTAATGGTATCAAATGTAGACCATAGCATCATTGAATCATCGAAAAATCCAAATCAATCTCTTGATGAGGAGTCTGACCATGCCAGGGTGCAGGGCATCGAGCTGATCCACTTGCAGTGCCACATATTAGAGGACAGATGTGAGACAAAGAAAAGTCAAACTTAGAAGCCGGTCTCGCGCTGTTTGATTTAGTTTAAAGCCCCTACTTTTGGCTTTTGGTAGCCTATACGACTCCTGTTTCTTTGACGCCACCCTCTATAAGAAGCTTACCTATGCATCGAACGAGTCCAGCGCCAGTGATCTACTCTTCTAATTCCATAAGAACTCGGTTTCAGGACACTCGACGAGTCATGGAGTTCGATGGAAGGGCCCGTGGTGAGGACGAGGTGGAGCTGAGGAAAGGATCTTGGACCGTGGAAGAAGACCTTCTGCTGATGAACTATGTCGCGGAGCACGGCGAGGGCCGATGGGATTCACTAGCTCGAGAAGCAGGTAGAGTGAATCCTGTCAGTACTCTATGATCGATTCTTTTCGTCCAACAGTTTGTTCATGGTGCTAATTACTCTGTTTCTGCGTGTTGCAGGTCTCAAAAGGACAGGAAAGAGCTGCCGGCTCCGATGGCTCAACTACCTCCGCCCCGATCTCCGCCGTGGGAACATAACCCCGGAGGAGCAACTACTCATCCTCGAGCTTCACTCTCGTTGGGGAAACCGGTGAGCTGCCATCTTCACGGGATCTCCCGACACCCATGTTTTTCCTCTTAGCTTAGTCCTGAACAGAGCGCCATGGCTTTCCCGCAGGTGGTCGAAGATAGCGCAGCACATGCCGGGGAGGACCGACAACGAGATCAAGAACTACTGGAGGACCAGAGTGCAGAAGCACGCGAAGCAGCTCCGGTGCGACGTCGACAGCAAGCGGTTCAAGGACGTGGTGAGGCACCTATGGATGCCTCGGCTGCTCGAGAGGATTCGTGCGGCTTCCGACGGCTCCGCGGTCTCCACGCATCAGAGCGTAAACGATCCATCGACTTGCAAACGACCCGAGGAGGGAGACGTCGAGCTCGGTGAGGCGAAGAGGGCCAGCCTGGAGAGCTCGAACATGGTCAGGTCGTCCTCGGAGTCCTCCGAGGTGCAGGTTTCAACAGCTTCAGTGTCCGACCGCTTCACCAACTGTGACGACGCATGGTTTCAGGAAACGACAGGCTTCGGCGCTTACTGGCCGGAGACTCTACCGAGTCCCGGAGCTTGCGATATCTGGGGTTGGTCAATGGATTTGGATCAGAGCGGGTGGGAGGAGAACTTGTGGAGCATGGAGGACACATGGTTACAGCAGCAGATCTAATTGCAGAGAGAGGACATCACAGAGGCAATTGTAAAGGGAAAAGACAGCATGGATTTGGGAAACCAGAGAATGTGTCGGGAATTTTTCTGTCTTCCCATCATTTTCTCCACTCATTATAATTCTTACTACGTGATTAAGGAACTATAAATTCACGTCTGCTTGTATCGAATAAATTGTTTCTGAGGTGTAGCGAAAAAAGCTTTGATCTCTCTGACTAGAATTCAGGTTACTGCGCTCATCATGTTGTCTATGAATCCAAGCAAGCATTAATGAGACAAACATAGAATCTATGTATGCTAATTACTACTGGAGTTTCCAGAAACAAGCCACAGATCGAGAGTAAAAATTCATGTTGTCATTTGTTGGATTATAATAGTCAGTCATCCATAAAAGTCAACTTCCTGTTTGCTCTGACTGCTATAATATTTTGGGAACAAGCCAAGAATTCCTCTTAATGTTGCATCACTGTGACTAGTTTTGACTTGATGCTATCAAGAAGTCTGAAAACAATGATCCATTTTGGTAGACGAAACCATGTTTTGGTAGATTGCATGACTCTGCACCAAACAATCAAAGCTCAAGTGTGGTCAAGACTTACGTGCTAATGCTTCATTAAAACTCTTCAAGCAGATAATGTTCAGACTGGCCCTCCTCCTCCTCCTCCTCCTCCTTCTCTTCCAGGAGATGACACCACACACAAAGGAAACAGAAGTGGCATGTACCCCAAATGACTTGAGACTTGAAAGCTCCACCTCCGATGGTATGTACTTGCGAGATGATGCACAATGCATCAGCAACAGGTGAGTGATTAGAAGAGAAGACACAAGGGAAAGTAAATTCATATTTACTATATGACCATTGCATATATATCCCTACAAAACTCAAAAACTTACATATGACCATTACCATACTAATATTGGAACACAAAATTACATTAATGCTTTCTTAAAAATATTAAAAAACACAAGGGTTCAGATAATTGGTGAAAGTAATAAAAGATGTTTTAGTTAATTAAAAAAATATTTTTAAAAAATTGGCTATGATCATAATTATGGTGCTTAACTTGCATTTGTTCGATGAATATTAGCATAAAAAGCACTTACGAAATACTTAAATATTGGGAAGGACATATATATATATATATATATATATATATATATATATATATATATATATATATATATATATATATATATATATATATATATATCCATGGTTTATTTCAGATGTATATATGGAATCAGAACAAAGGATATTAGGACTAAAGATGATTTATGATGAAGAACTCTATCTTGGTTGGGAGTCCAATCACTTATCATTATATATATATATATCTTCTACGGTTTAATCTAAGCTTATATATAGTTTTCTCTTTTTTGTTTACAGTACTGCATAACTATTCGCTGGTGTGAATTGCAACAATTCTTTTAGGTTCGTGCAATTATTGATGAACGGTGTGGATCTACGGAGACAGCCCCTGCACAGATATAGATCCATACTTACCCGTAACTCGAGGCTATATGAAGAACAACACTTATGTTGCATCCATCATCTTCGTTGCTACCAACCATATCTCAAAATCCACTTCAAATTCGAAGGAAGAAGAGATTCTGAATAATTGTTTTAACAGCAAGAAATTAAGAATATAAACTAATATGATATAAAAAATAGGCCTGTATATGCAAGCATTAGGTCGATCATGGCGTAAGCCACAAGCCATTCTGATGACCATGTCTCAGGTAAGAACTCCAAGTCTTCTAAGCTTCTAAATTCTACGTCTCCAACAATGTACATCTTTCGCTTTCAGCCGCCATTTCCGTCCACCACTTGGATCACCATCTCCACCACCGTCACTGAACCAGAAGAATGTGAAAAGGACGAGTGCGGTTGCAGACTGAAGGATCAACCATGGCAGTGGATATGGTTTACGTACAGGAGAAGAAATCATGAAAGGGAAGCCATACGGAACGTCATCTTTTTCTAGCTGTTCACATCTTCTAAAAGCATGGACTTGGAAGAAGATGCATGTCGTATTCCTGCAGCGAATAATAATCTGCACCTTTGTTTCTGGTTTCGCCGTGTCGATCAATCAATGAAGTAAACGAGGAAGCATGATTGATTGAGTCCAGTAAAATGATAAATCAATGGAGAATGCGAAATGTGGCATTGTATTCATCCTTCGCATGAGAAAGTTGGAACATTGTTGTTACCTATACGTCAAAGACGGAATCGATTAGCAAAGGCAACTGTTAGAGCTCTCCTTGTGGCATACGGAGGATGTTAGCCAGTGGTTATCATTTATCTCATGGGAGACGAACCTTTGATCCTTTTCTAGCTTATTTCAGGCATATTAGTCTTTGTATATACTTCTTGCACATTAAAAGTGTTCTTCATTATCTCGCCTCTCCAAGTTTTTTATGAATATATATTTATATACACATATGTACTGTATGTTCAGTGATCATCCACTGTAGCTACTATACATGCTGGATGGAATGCCATACACTATACGCCATCCACAGCAAGGTTTTCTAGTAGTTGTTAGCTCCTTTGCCGGAGTACAGGGAGTTCGAAACGTGCGGTGGGCTCTCCTTTGCTTGTTTGTGGAAGTTGCTTGCTGCCAACCCAAGTCCATCCAAGTGACACAGTCTAATTATTGGGACCATTCTGTCATCACATTCCACCACGATCATTATAATAAGAACGAAAGGTTGATCTTCCACACCGATTCTTGGTTGACTCTCAGTTTTCTTGTCCAAGTTTCAATCATGCATGACATAAAGATAATTAACTGTGTGACTGTTCTATCTATCTATCTATCTATCTATCTAATGAATGCATAGCCAAGTGGGGTTCCAGTCTTGTTGTTTAGTCAGGCCTCAAAGTCGTCTCGAAGATTTCATTGTGGTTTGCCTATGGTAATATACAAGTCTCCTCGAAGCAGAAATGCCTCAAACTAATGTTTCTCTTCCTAACTTTTGGCTGTTAGCAGCTGAAGGATGTTGGCTTCATGTAAGAGATTTAAGGTTGCACGAAGTTTCCGCGCATGCATGAGATTGTGCACCACCTAATAACCTGAAGGGAGCAATGCTTTGTAGTGATTTATTTCCACTTCATTTGGCCTCAGAAACCATGGCAGATTCTTTGTGGTAATAACCTGTCGTATCAGACGTTCTCGCTCTTCATGCGTGCTTCAAAGTACATGACTGCTTCCTTAGTCCAAACAGATTCGATGGCAGTCTGCTCAGTGCTTCGCTTTGGCAGATTCCATTTAGCGTTTAGTCGATTGCTTTCGTTGGATTTGTTCGTCAACACAACACGTGACTTTGAGGCAAACTAGTTGTACCTTTCTCTTCGAAAATGTCAAAGCCCACAACGAGTAGTAAACATTTTGCTTGAGCAAGCAGGTGAAACTCCACCATACTAGAAGGAGACCATGGACAGAACGAGTTCATGTCATTGAATTATCACAAAGATCTGTCCTAATGCCCCATCCCCCAATTTCTGCAGCTCCAAGTACGACCATGGAAGTCAAACTAAGTAAAGAGAAAAAAATAAACCGGGTCTACTCTTCTCATCTTATTTTAGAAAAGTCAAACATGACCCCAAGAACAGTGATGTGGAACTGGTCAAGTCCTTCGCCATGATCTGTCCTACAAGTGCAAGTGGATGTGGCACTGGTCAACTCCTTTACAACAAGCTCTTTCAGTAAGTTCTTCAGTGGTGGAAGAAAGGAAGAGTAGTTAACAATCCATTAATAACTATTTGTTGTCAATTAATTGCTTTGGTCACAAGACTGGATTGTTAGATGTGATCACAACCCTACTGAAAGGTTTTCTTTCCTCTGAGCTCAACTTTCACAAGTGTGCAGGAGCTCAAAATACTGCCATTAAACCACTTTATATGACATCCTTGTTAGTCTTATATCGAAGATGAAAGGTTATGATATATAAGACTACATGCATTAGTAATTTGGGATGATGAATATTTTTGGATCAGGTATCTGAGAGGTAAATACAAACTTGTGAAGAAGATGGCATTACACTTACTTTGTGGGCCTCAATCACAGCCTTGTATTCCTTCCACAAGCTACCAGAGTCCGGCAGAAGAGCATCTGGTGCTGTGTTGGACCCATCTCCAGGTGTACAGAGCAATAGAAGTGTTGTTCTACATCACTGTCTCACTATCTATAGATTGATAACCATGGTTCTGTGACAAAAGCTTCATGCCTCTTCCCTGCACAGAGAGAGAGAGAGAGAGAGAGAGAGAGAGAGAAGATGGGCAATAGTCTGCTGTCGATGGTGTTCCGATGGCCACCATTCAACCTGTCCAACCTCGCAAGTAACATGTCTCTGCTCGTGTTTAATTTGACCGAGTTCAGCTTCTCCAGCATCATTCCTACCTGGCCGGCGATCACCTTCTCGGTGGTGGACGACATAGTCTGGGCCTTTGTTATGGTGCTAGAGTCGGTAGCCTTGGTTGCCATGCTCTGCTTCTTCTTCGTCTTCTGTGGATGCAACCTATGAACCTATTAAGGTACAATGAAAGTGTTAAGGTTTTAACTCATATCTTGTGTAACTCAGAAACCAAGTCATGGAGATCCTCTAAACCTGCACCATTGGAGCTTTGATGCTTTGTTTCTTGTTGCGATTTGGGGACAGTGATGATGATTGGTAGGCTGGATTGTTAGGTGAACCGGAAAAACATGGTGTTTGCGTTTTTAGTTGGGTTTTCTTATTGATTTCCTTCATACTTTACCCTGTGTTTGTCTATATCTATATGCCTCTACCACTTGATGGTGTTGACAGCCTTTGCTGGTAGATGAACAATGGCCATGGTCTCTGTGGGCCAAGTTAGAGGAAAATAGAATTTATGCAGTCGTCTTCCTACAAGCAGTGAGAGTAAAATTCATCGAGTTATTTCTTGATTCATACTGGTTCTAACCAGAGCTAATGCTTGGAACTTGAATCAGGGAGCTGATTAATGAATCAATTGGGTGATGTCACTACAATTGCAGAGGGCCTCTATTGTGAATTTATCATTGTAAATCACTGCTATGTAGCTTTTGCTTATTCTTAAATATCATGATATATTGTTAAATTGTGATGTGAAAACTTGTTCATTAAGCATGTTGAATAATTTAGATATCAATTGTTCTGTTCTACTGCTCAAAACCTGCACCAAGATAAAGTAGTTAAGTTACATGCTGCCAGTCTGCACTAAAAGCTCATCACTTGGTTAACTTGCCACTAAGAATTGCCTTATTTCACCACAATAAACTAGTGCCATTGGCCTTCTGGTCCATTAGGATGATTATGCCATTCTTCTTAGAATATAAAGCATTTGCAAGTTGTCTTGAGGTAACCTCTTAAGGCTAATCCTTTTGATGTAGTGTGGTTTGTTCTTTTTGGATGGAGAGACAAATAGATTCTGAACATAATGGAAGGTGTCTGAAACTTGAAGCAGTTTGCATCTAAAAATTTCACATTGGTGGATTAAATGGTGCTGTAAGGCATTTGAATGCAACATAATATGAAATCTACTGTAGCAGAGAATGCTAAGAAAAACCAAAACAGAGAAAGCTAAGCAAGTTCTATCTCAATTAAGGTAATTCCAGTCTTGTCTTGATGCTCTTATGTATCTGTGCTTGTTTAGACTGAGATGCTGGTGCATTAATTCACTTTACAACACACCTGGCTTTATGCAACTATTTTAATTTATATGTAAAGCCTTTCACTGCTAGATGGAAGATGATTTACTTCTTTATGTACTGTTTTTGAATCTCCTATTCATTGAAACAAAAATTTAACCTCCTTTTCATCATATTTTCTTTCTTGTTTCTCAGATCTGTTTGGTATAGCATTTTCTGTTTGCTCTTATACAATTGAAGTTGAAGTGGTTTCTATTCTCATGAAGATACACAGTAGTAGCTTTTTTCCACACAAAAAGATAATAGTATTGGCAGTAATAGCCTTTGAAGTCTTTCATTTTGCAATATATATATATATATATATATATATATATATATATATATATATATATATATATATATATATATATCTGTTTGATGATATACACAATCACAGGCAGCCAAATATTTAATTTGGAACCAAATATGGCCTTATTTGTTTTGGCAAGCTTAAGCTTTTTTTTTCCCAAAGGTAATATAAATAACATGCTTTATGGAATCTAAAGATTTTTTGTGCCACTAAGGTGCTTAATGAAATATAGGGATCCAGGAAAGTTGATGGTGATAGAAGATAAGTTTCCCAACTTGATAGAAGATAAGATTTCTCTAACTATACGAGGAAATCTCTCTATTCTGTTTATTCTGTTGAGGGAAATCCTTCCTTCTAATCTGTATAAATAGGACATGGAACATAATATATTCAAGCTAAAGCTATTTCATTTCTACAATAAAGCTTTTTGCGAAGCTTCGCTCTTGCCTTTGGCCAGCGACCAACGCCGCTGAGAAAAGCGAAGCTTCGCTCTTACCTGTGGCCAGCGACCAACGCCGCTGAGAAAAGCGAAGCTTCGCTCTTGCTGATCTGCCAACAGTCGACGGACTTAAGGAGAACGAAGGGAACGTCTGTGCCCTTACAGCAACAGCAATCGCAGCAACAATAGCGATCTGCTCTTGCTCTACTTACGAAGCCTCTCGCTTTAAACCATTCTTTGCATCGATTCAAGATTGGTATCCTTGTCAGGACCATCATCTTGCGGGGGCATGATAGAAGATAAGATTTCCTCAACTTAATAGAAGATAAGGATTTTCCTGAGGAAAATCTTTCCTTCTAATCTGTATAAATAGGAGAGGGAATATGTTAATATATTCAAGCTAAAACTATTTCATTTTTACAATAAAACTTCTTCAATTATTGTTCTTTATCTTCTATTATTTCTATTAGATGGTGATCTTGAAGATATGATGAAAGAACAAAATCTCTTCCCATCTCTCTGAATTTGATGATCAAAAAGCACTAGTCACCCATCCATGACAGTCAGTGGGGAAGGAAAAGAATCCAACATCTACAGTGGAAGCATGCAAAAGAACAGAATAAATGTATAATGACAAAAGGAATATGAACCCATTTGAGTAATAGAAAATGACAGGTTTGGATTTCTCTCTGAGAAACTTATGAAGATAGACTAAGGATTAGTCCATATTGCCAAAGATAAAAAGGACTCAAGTGAGCAATAAACTTAGAAATTTATTTAAACTTAATAGTCTTACTTCATTGATTGTTAAACTCCTGTTCTTCATCCAGGTTATATCTTGTTCAATGTTGCAATTTGCTTTAATAGCTAACTTAACATGTTTTGATGAGTCCCCAAAGAGCATCAGATTTGCCTTGTTAGTTCCATCTGGGAATCATTGATCAACATATATTTCTTCTGTTAGAACATAATGATGAGTAAATCTTTGGATTTGTCTGTTTCGGTCCCAAGTTGGATTGCCACACTACCTATAGCAGAGGTGCATAACACTGTCTGGTTATAATTAGTATTGTCATGAAGACCGCATGGAAAATTGTATCATGGTGATGCTCACCAAGCAATCTGCTCCATTAATGAAGCTGGAGTCAACCAAATCTGGAGCAATGGATCACTCTAGAATTAAGAATGTTGAAAGCTCAGATTCTTTTGTTGGTGAAGCTGGTGATATGTCTTGTCCTTAGTAACTCATCTTGTCTTCCTTTCTGCCCCACTCCAAGACACCACCCCATTAATTCCATTTACAGTGATACTTAACTATCACTCCTTGTAGTGATGATTGCCTTGATCTCATTCATTTGATCATCTCCTGGATGATTACCCTGTCCAAATGTTGGATGAACTCTACACCATGTCTCTCTGGCACTGCATGAATTCTACCCAGCTCAGGTGAGATGAAATCTAGAGTCGAGGCAAAAGATGAGCTTCGGCCTCATGGCTTTCCCAACACCATCATCAATGGGAATTGGCAGTCCTACTTCTCCAACATCTTCTTGAGTGGACTTGTCACAGTAAGACAAAGTCATAACCTGATTAGTTCAAGATGAAAGAAGGGGTACGCTTGAGCCCAATGAGCTTACAACAGCTTGCAGCCTTGTCACAACTAGATTTTGTCAGTATTGATTCGATTGTATTACGTCCAAGTTCGTCTCATGTTAAAGCTGATCGAATCCAACCCGACCGAGTAAGATCAAAGCTAAACATTATATAGTTCGAATTCTAATTCAAAGCGAAATAATCAGATAGGAAATAGGTTTTGGACAGCAGAATAGAAAACAGAAGACAAAGCAATAAATCCCAAACAAGCAGATTGATGAAGCGCAGCGCAGGGCCCGGAGAGCACTTAACAAGACGACAAGTCCATCCCCTTCTCTTCTTCTTTAACGTCATCAGATGCTGCCTTACCTCTCTCTCTTCACCGGAACATCCGCAAAGCTGCTGCTGCTGCTGCTGCTTAAAGACCGATTTCCTTGACCGCAGCAGCCGCGAGCGAAAAAGCGGACCGCACTCCACCAGTCCATCCACTCCACCACGTAGTACTTGGACCATATTAATTACACAGCACTTCTACAGTGCTGAGCCTTTTTTGTCGTTCCCTCCCATCTTCATCTCTCTCCGTGATCCCCTCATATACACGTCCACCGGTTCCATTCTGCACCGGAAGCCGAATTCCAACCCTAATCACTGCAGAGCGAGCTAGAGAGAGATAGAGAAGGAGATGGGCCACAACTGGATCTCCTTCGCGTTGCCGCACATGGAGATGCTCCTCCGACCCTGCAGCTACGACCTGCAGGCCTCCGCCGCCGCCTCCTCCTCCTCCTCCTCCTCCTCGGACAACAACGTCGGCGCTTTTGCCTACGGCTACCAGTACGTTCTTCCACCGGCCCCCGCCCCCTCGGAGCTGAAGATGGAGGTTCTCCTGGGAGGAGGCGTCGGCGGCGCCCTCCGCTCCGAGTTTCTGACTGCTGACGGTCGGGACGGGTCGTCGGCGGTCGTTCGAGGGGCCGGGGAGGTGGCCGCGCCGGTGGGGCTGAAGAAAGCGACGGCGTCAGCGGCCGCTGGCCAAAGGACGTCGGTCTACAGAGGGGTGACCAGGTAGTAGTCGATCAATATATCGTTTTACTCGCTTCTTCCTCTCCTCGTTATGCATGTTAACGTGTGATTGGTTCACCCGTGCGTGCGCGGGTGCCCGCGGTTTCTGCCTTCGCCAGGCACAGGTGGACGGGGAGGTATGAGGCGCACTTGTGGGACAACACGTGCAGGAGGGAGGGCCAGAAGCGCAAGGGACGCCAAGGTATACGACTCCCTTCTTCTTCTTCTTCTTCTTCTTCTTCTTCTTCATGCCAATTCTCCTCGAGAATTAAGTAGATTTGGTATTGCATGCTTGTTAATTACGCCAGATTAGGATTATAAGTCGGCTTGTGATAGCAGTCGGCCACGTAGATATCAAACATATGATGAGTGCGCTCATACTTTGCGATGGATCCTTCCACATACGTAATTGATGGCTCGGGGCAGAGATATATCGGCACTCGATAGTATCCATGATGGAAAACGTTGCGCAGTACCACAACATGGTACGGCCGGCCACAACAACGACGCCCGGATCTGGTTGCGCTTTGTCCGCAAGAGGCTGCCGCTTCCACGATAATCTAGTGTTCTGGTGCCATGAAACCAGCGTCTCTGTCTCTCGCAGTCACACATCCACCCTCCTTCACCTGGAGAGATCTCTAGGAAGACCTGAAACACCTATTTCTTTGGGAGAGAGTCCTGCTGTTTAGGATCAGGCATCAGAACACTACATGCAATGACCTGTGCATGTGCATGGATCAGTAGCTGGGAAAAGTGTGATGCGAGCTGTAGGATCGATATCTCTTGCCGATCCAGTGATACTCGATGTGACAACACGCAGCTTTCATCTGCTTGGAAAAGAAGAATGGCGTCCTCTCATCGATGAAGAAGTACACTGATACCCCTTTTCAGTGGGGGGGCTTCTCGCATGTCAAATCTCCTGGCTCCCAGTATCTTTGACCGGAGCTCAAACCCAGCAAAGCTCCCATGAGTCACTGCAACAGACCGTGAATCAAATGCATTGGCCCCCTGGGCTCTCTCATGCGCTTGCCGCTGTAGCATTGCACTGCTGCTTCTTTCTGTCCTTGTGGCCAACTTAAGATTCAGATGCATTTGATCACCCAAAGGTCGTTCTTGTGAAACCCCCATCAATCGCACTATTGGTGATGATTCTGACATTACATGGTTGCATGTGCATTCAGTTCTTATTATATTACACTATATAAATAGTGGTGAGCCCATGGAGGTTAAACTATTGATGCATCAGTATACAGTCAAAGATGGATCACCAAGTTATGAATTCTGTTCTTAGGCTCCAGTTAAGAATGACCCATTGAAGCTGTCTGATATGCTAATCAAAGAACTACATTTAATTGTAAACTACAGTTTTGGAACTTACATGATGAGAACTCATGAGAATTGTGAGCTTTTGGTGTGTTTGCTATTCTGCTGATACAAGTTTTGTTTCATTTTGCATGTATGTGAATGTGCTCTGTTGGTCATATCTGTGGCTACTCTTCAGTGTATTTAGGTGAGATATACTTTTTCTTCTTCAAGTTATGTAAACACCAATTTTATATGAATTAGAATACCGATTAAACTTCGATACGACGACGCAGGTGGATACGACGACGAAGAGAAAGCAGCAAGGGCTTACGATCTTGCAGCTCTGAAATATTGGGGTCCTACTGCTGCGACAAACTTTCCGGTTGTCTCTCTGCTTCTGCTAGAATTCCGTCTGATTTAATCGGGCCTAGTATTAACCAAACACTGAAATTTTCATTAACCAAGCAAACACTATATATCAACTTCTTTGCTTTATGGATTAGAGTACTCTTGTTGACTACTTTTTAATTTAGGTATAGAATTCTTCAGAGAAAGATCATAATTTGGACTTCTCCTTTCATGTTCATCAACTCACGTTGCTTGCTCCTCCACTTCTTATC
Source organism: Musa acuminata AAA Group (assembly GCF_036884655.1). NCBI lineage: Eukaryota > Viridiplantae > Streptophyta > Magnoliopsida > Zingiberales > Musaceae > Musa > Musa acuminata. The sequence goes on from NC_088349.1 coordinate 12,598,055, forward strand.
TTAAACCTTGGCAGGTGTGCATTTACAGCAAGGAGATTGAGGAGATGAAATGCTTGACCAAGCAAGAGTTCATTGCATCAATAAGAAGGTAAAAAAGCACACATTTTGCAGCCATCTTCCTAGAGAACTGCATCATTTCATATGCTTATCGAGTGTCTCTTGGAATTGTTCAGAAGAAGCAGTGGATTCTCAAGGGGTGCTTCTATCTATAGAGGAGTGACAAGGTGAAGACTCTGTGCCCATGCAATACCAAAATTACTACTGCAAATGTGTGTTTAAGGCAATTGCTTGTGATTTATCAGGCATCATCAACATGGCCGGTGGCAAGCAAGGATAGGTCGTGTTGCTGGAAATAAGGATCTTTACCTTGGCACGTTTGGTGAGCTTATTCGATTGTCTACGTTTGCTGAACACTGTTTTCTATCTTGTTTCCATCCTTAATCCAAAAATTGTTGTACAGCAACGGAAGAAGAAGCTGCAGAGGCGTACGATGTGGCGGCAATCAAGTTTCGCGGCCCAAACGCTGTCACCAACTTCGAGCTCAGTAGATACGACATGGACGCCATCGCAAACACTGATCTTCCGATCGGAGCACCCGCCAAACGGATCAAGCAGACTCCACAGGCCAACGATGACCAGCTTCCTTTTGATAGATCGGGCAACGGACAACATCTCAGCAACGTGACGCCGCCCCTCCTACATAACCTCGTTCAGCTTCACTGCCCTCCTGGCTTCTCGCCCGGTCTGACATGCTGCAATTTAGAAGAGAATGACGCCGCCGATGCCTGCAGCCAAAACTTGTTCTTCCTCACCGCGAATGATCGGCTCAAGAATCAAGTTATCAACATGCAACCGGAGAGGGCTGGCAATCTCCAACTGAGACACCTTACTTCCCAGTAACGCAGCCAGCTGACTGCAGTGCGGAGCGAATCCATGCAATTTTGTAGAGCAAGTGGTGTTATAATCAATGCGACATGGATCTTCTCGTAGGCAAGTGATTTGTATGTTGTTAATGAATCAGATCTGGAAGCACACTCAGCTGGTTGAGATCATTAATCTACTGTAATTTTGAATGACAATGTGCAACTGTGGATTGACTGCTGTTGAATCTGGCACACTCAACTCGGTCAATGGCACGCCTAAGGGAGTCGATGCCTGCTATTCCATCAGCATTCCTTTTCGTTTCAAAGAATGGAGAACAGCGCTGTTGCAAAGATGCCGTAGGAATCGGTGTTTCGCGTGCGGTCGTTAAGTCGTGCATCGGTTACGTCCTATCGTGTAAGTCGCGAGTTAAGGCGAGGCTGGCATTCGCAGGCCGGTTCGAACCGGGTTGGGCCGTCTATAAACAATCTATGATTTGTACTTCAAATTTCATTTGACATATTTTTAATAATAATTTAATTATTTTGAGTTAGTAATTTTATATAATAAAATGTTGACCTTTATTTATTTATTTTTTTTATGATGTTAATATTTATAATTTTGATTTATCCTCCACTTTGATGTGATATATTTATTTGTCATTTACTATAATATTAACTCTTTTATTAATAAATTTAAAAAGGAGATCGTGACTTAAGTAGCGACCTGGGCTCGGAGGAACGAGAAATTTCTCGAGGAAGAGGAGACCCAGCCGTTACTCCTCGTCATCGGGTTCGACCGAAATAGGCGGCGCTTGAGAATGGCGCTGGTGGCGAAGTACTGGATGCGGCTCGTCGCTGGCGGGGGAGGCGGCGCTGCCGCCGTTCCTCCGCTGTTCCTCCACCGTCTTTCTGCTGTCAGACCATACCACCCGGCCGTTTACGAAGGTACGATCTCTCCGAGCCCGCCGCGATGGTTTAGGGTTTAGGGTTTAGGGTTCTGATGATGATTGGGTGACTGTGGTGGCGGCGCAGTCAAGGTGGGGATCCCGGAGTTCTTGAAGGCGGTGGGTAAGGGGGCGGAGGCGCACATAGCAAAGCTGGAGGCCGAGATCGGGGACTTGCAGAAGCTTCTCGTTACGCGAACACTTCGCCTCAAGAAGCTCGGCATCCCTTGCAAACATGTAAATGCCTCTTTATCTCCTCTTATTCTCTTTCAAGTTTCTTATTGTAGTTCTCGATTCCTTTTTTTCCCGTCTCTATCTGCAATATCGTGTTATTAGTAAATTACAAAACGGAAATTGATAGTGTGGGAAGAGCTTTACAGGATTTCATTGCCCCATCAAGAAAGGTGTCTAATTGTGTAGTTTGCAGCTGAATGAGTTAAGCCAGCTAGGTTGAAAATGTTCTTCATGGAGTAGATGTTTCTACTTTCCATAGGCTGAGAGAGGATTGCCATTTCTAAAATCAGTTTAAAGATTATAAACCATAATTTTGTTAACAGTTAGAATCTCAGGACTATCTGCTTCCATAAAAAGGTTGTGGCTTGGGTTTTTATTGTTAAAATAGCTATTATGCTATGTTTTGTCTTTGGTGTTTAGTGGTGACGATGGGTCCAAAGCGCCCCTCTTTTGTGTATCGTTGACTCTTTCTGAAGTGAAGGAGATGATTTCTAGAGCGATGGGTAATTTTAATTTTGCTAGTGGACAAATATATTGTGGGCTACCTTACATTGGAAAGCTAAGAAATCAATGTGTTGGCATCAGGGCTGCAGCAGAGGCTTAATGACATATTCGATAGTGCAGTTGAGGTCTCTTCTGAGGTGGAATATGTGGAATCTATAATAGGGATTGGCAACTACAAAAATATTGGATGATGAATATTAAATAAATGGTGAATCATGACTATAAAAAAAAACTGTCAAATTCAAACAATAAATTAGTGAGATGCAGTCCGAAGTCAACTTGGTCTATACCCAAACTACCTATATTTGTGTGAGTTAAGCAACAACTTGAAGGAAAACAAAGTCACACTAATTTATTGTTTGAATTTGACAGTTTTTTTTTATTCTATACCCAAACTACCTATATTTGTGTGAGTTAAGCAACAACTTGAAGGAAATCAAAGTCAACTTTTCAAATGCCACACTGTAATTGCTAGTTGCACGCTTCCTCCTCCTTTGTCTATATGATTAGACATGTTTGTTCCACTTATATTAGTTATGCACTGTTGTTGGTAATGATTAACCTTGTTATATATTGTATCTATACCAATCTTTTGAGTATTCCTTGTGCTAACTCAAACGATTCTATTCATCTCAATTTATTTCACGTGCATTGTTTTTTGTAGCATTACATAGGTATTAGGGAATTTGGATCCTGTTGTGGCGTTTTTTTAAACTTTGGATGGCTCCTAATAAAATTTTTACCCTTCAGATTCTTTATGTATATGTTATATATATTTTGTGTAGTATTCTTCTGATTTGAAAGTTCTCCTAAGTTAATAAGCATGGTGTTTACTTGATTATTTTTCATATATGTTTAAGATCTGTATCAACTGCACTATATCTGTATCTGTGAGTTAAGTCTTATATATTTTGTTTTGTTATGCATAATCTTTGAATGACAAATATCATGATATTCCTTTGTGTTATTCTTATATTGTAAAATACACCAAACTAGACCACCTTTTTACTAATGAGTTCCTTAAGTTGTATTTGACAGGTACATGTTTGTAACATTAATATTTAAGTGAGAAATTATATTTTGTATGTATACTTATAGGTTTATTATAGCGGCATTCTGACCCTTCCAATGAGGGGAAATGTTGAATATTGATGGAAATTAAGACACTTCTCATGTGACCTACTATCACGAACGGTCGTCGCGCACTCGCAACAACTCCGTTCAACGAACCATTCGTCGCTCTCGTCTACATGTACAGCTGCTTGGCAGCATGTTTTGGCTTGATTTTAAGTTCTTTTGCTTGTAAAAATGTAAGTTCGAACAAGTTGCAGCGCTATAGTGCGATTGCTCACCGAACCGAACAAAACAGTCCCAAAATAGCTCCGTTTTCGCGTGCCACAGGCTGATTTCTGCAGCCCGTTGCTGCACGCGAAACGTCAGCCATCTCAGCACCCTGGAACCCCCGGGTGGCATAGGGCTGGATGGGGTTTCGGTATAGTGTCGGGCGTTGAACAATCTTTCGCAAGTTCACACGTTATCTTGACAGGAACTTGTTGTCGTGCCCGGCACTCGGTGAGCAGCTGTTTGTGAACTTGCAGTTGTTCGTTCAACCTTCTAAAGTCCTTGTTTTCCCCTCTCCCTCTTTTCTCTTGTGCACGCAAGGTGCTCGTTGAATTGCTTGTAAAGCTTCCCCTTTTCGCGAGACGTCGGGACTTGTTCGTTGCTCGTTCTTCGAAATAATCAACTTTCTCTTTTTACAGGTCCTTCGGGACCTGCGAGAGGTTGCAAGTGAGCTGATCTTTGCAGACGCAAATCGCAAGGGCGAAGCGCGACTTAAGCAACGCAAGCTAAGTTCGCATATTTACCGCAAGGGTGTCTTGCGACTTAGGTAACGCAAGCTAAATTCGTGCCTTTGCCGCAAGGGTGCCTCACGCTTTAGGCAATTCCAGCTAAGGTCGTGACACTACGTCAGACATGCTAACATGTTTTTTAGTTATGCAACTAGCATGATATTTGTTCCATAAATATTATAGTAGATTGCCTATTACTTCAGGGTGTTTTTACTATGGTTAACCTTGATAATTTGTTTTGCTACATTTCATATCATGATTTAGTTTTTTTCTAGATGATAAATTCAAACACAACTATACCTATAGTGCTTTAACTCATGGATGCAAATACATATTGCATAGTCCACTTAAGACAAGTTCTATATGAATTTTAAATATATTCATATACCATATATCAAATGTTGTTCTTAACCATATAGAATAATCATTATACTTATTTAGAATTTAAGATCAAATGATACTAGACAAAATATATTCAAGGAATTTCTGTGACTTGAATAATATTATCCCAAATTGCGAAGGAGCAATCTTAACATTGTGTCAAGACTGTCTTTATATGTAGTTTACAATAATGAATCTTATAATTTTTTATTTAAATATTTTAATTTTACAAATTAAAAAAGTTAGTTAGTTATGGAAGTCCAAGAAGAATAACCTCACATGCACTGTGTGTTTGTGGTGTAGATTTGATTTCTGCAATTGTCCTGTGCTTTCACAGTTTCAGACAATGAAGATCACAACTTGAACTCGGTTGTCCTGCACTTTCCTTTGATACTTTCAGTTAATGCAGGCTGCAAACCAGAATTCGTGGATGTGTTAAATCCGAGACCATACATAGGTGTGAAATCATGTAGCCTTGATCAGTTATATTGCAGCAAAAGGTGGTAGAAGAGTTGGTTCATAGAAGAGTTGAGGTGGCTTTCTGTACAAGATGTTGGACGATGTTGTCGTTAAAGGGCTAAATGGCTAACTGAAATTGCTGGGAAGAGATTAGATTTCAGGTTGTTGGTCAATTGTTTTGTCTTTTTTGTACCTAATATTTATAGAATGAAGTATGCTCTATGCAAGAAGCATTTGCCGTCGTAGTGCTGCTTCATGATTGAGTGCAGAAAATTTGAGTTTCTTTAGTCTAATCCTGATGAGATAATCTTAAATTTAAATTTTAGTTGTCTAATGTGGACCCGAGTGAGACTGTTGTGGTTTACGGAAATGGTATGTACATTCAGTTAACAAAATAGATGGAACACTACCAGAAGTTAGGAAGCCCCATGCAGGTGCTTATTTTAGTTCGCCACCTTGAATATTCTGATGTTAATAAGACACTGGAGAATAAAAAAATTGAACTTTGGTTACCTTTTGTTAGTGGAATTCCCACTATCTGAATATGCTTGTACATAGTTGAATTTCAACTAGGTTGTTTATAAATTCTAATGATTTTCACTAATTTATGTTTGCCTTTGATGCAGAGGAAATTGATTCTCGAATATACACACAAGTATAGGCTGGGGCTTTGGAGGCCTCGAGCTGGCTCTCCAAAACAATCAGCTTAACTTTGATTCAGAAGCCAAAAAAAGGGGGTGATGCTCGCACCTGTTGATTATCATGATAATCGTATTGGGAGAATGGTTTTGCATGAACATAGATGTTGACTTGAGTGCTGATTTGTTGGAACATTTTCTTCCAAATGAAAGAACATATATCTGTTTGCTACTTAGCATCAGAATGCTCAACAATAATATTTGTTTTTTAATACTGTGAAAGCAAGTTATCAGTTCTGTGCTTAACTTTGTGATTGTTAGTGAACATGTCTATATGATTGTTGTATTGTGTTGCATGTGATCATAAACACTGAATGTGTGGTTTAGATAATTTTCGAGTACTGTTGTTATGGTTTCTTACACCAATTTGTGGACTTTGCGACTTGTTTATCACATTGTATACTTGTAGGATTATAATATCACAAGGACAAGACAGATTTTGTGTTGCTTTATCCAAAAGTTGATAAATAAGTTACTGGTGGAGGCTTCATATATGTTAGATTTCTGAACCACTAGTTTGTTCGTTCTTATAGGTGTGTTGGACATAATAATGAATCAGTCTTATGAGATGATTGTTACTTCTTTGATTTAGAAAATCGAAGATGAAATTTAGGGCAGAGTGACAGAGATATATAGTCACCAATCTGACTTGTTTAATTGTGTTATGCATGACTTCAATTATGCAAGTTAGATTATAATTGTTCTCCATCTAAGTATAGATCATATTACCATATAGTATTGTGATTATCATATATTGCCATCATGCAATATAGTCAATCTTGCTAGGTAAATTACATATTAATTTTTGTAATTAGTTTTAGTATCTTAGTGTCTACACTTTAAAATTTTATATTGATATCTTTATAGTTATGAAACTAAAATATCTAAGTTCATTTATCCTAATGTCGTCAATTTTATCAACGAAAACATAAAGATAAAAAGATAAATTTAACGTTCCAATTGGTAGTGGTGGACGGTACCATCAATGGGGGTCGCAAGTGGTTGTTGTGGATAAAGAGAATGACGATAAGAAATAAGGGTTACTTTGTATATACGTTAATGCCGACGTAGTTGTTAAGCGACGAAAGGGTCGCTTGGCATCTGCATCAACGTCGACGTAATTGTCGAGTGACAAAAAGGTCATTGATGTAGATGCTAAGCGGCGTCGTTCTATATTTGCATCGACGTCGATGCAATTGCTAAGCGATGTTGTTTGATATATGCATCGACGGTCCTTTCGTCGCTGGGCAACTACATCGACGTCGACATAGATATAGAGTGACGAAAGAGACACTCATCAACTGCATCGACATAGATGCATAACGACCCTCACCTCTTGTCATTGTTTTCATCATCCACAATAACCACCCCCAACGATGTCGTTATTTGCCACCACCAATTGAAACGCCACTAATTGAAATGTTAATATTACCTTTTTACTTTTTTTTTAATGTTTTCGTTAGTAAAATTGATGTCATTAGGGCCGCTTGGCATCTGCAGATGTCGAGTGACGAAAGGGTCGCTCAACATCTGCATCAACGTCGTCGTTATTACAATACATGTGCCCCGCTGTGCGGTAGTAACAATAATAGATATTATGAAGTTATTACTAAGTCCTATTCTTGGGAGCTCTAGCAAAAAGATCATAGAAATAATATGTAGATGCTAAGCGATATCACTCTGTATTTGCATCAACATCGATGCAATTGTTGAGTGGTGTTGCTTGACATCTACATCGATGGTCCTTTCATCACGTAACAACTACATCGACGTCAACGTAGATTTAGAGCGACGAAAAAATCACTCATCAACTACATCGATGCAGATGCATAATGACCCTCACCTCTTGTCATCGTTTTCATGATCCACAATAACCACCTCTAGCGATGTCGTTATCTGCCACCATCAATTGAAACGTCATCAATTGAAATATTAACATTATTTTTTTTTAAATTTTTTAATATTTTTATTAGTAAAATCGATATCATTAGGATAAATAAACTTAAATATTTTATTTTTACACTTATAAAGATATGAATATAACTTTTTTAAAATGTATGGATCGAGATATTAAAGGTAGCTAACTGTAATTAACCCTCTCATAGGTGAGTTTATGCTTTGTTTGTTGTAATATCAACCTTTCTACTGAAGGTATAACTTATGTATATGTAATTACAAACATGCTTCAAAAGAGGTTTTTGTTTAGTAAATAATAAAAGATGAACATAAGATAGACGGACAAAATCTTTATCTTAATAATAATAATAATCTTATTATTATTATTATTAATGATGATAATAATAATGATGATGATAATGATAATGATGATATCAACTTGTAATAATAATAATAATAATAATAATAATAATAATCTCTGGTCTTCCTTGATGTAGGTCATTAAGGGTACTCATCTAGTTTAAGCGGATATTACAGATGTGGGTATTAAAGAAAAAGTGAGTTGCAAGCAAGCAAAGTGTATCAATTTCAATTACTAGTGAAGTGTGTTTTTTAACCCTCTTATGTTTGTGTGATGTCATCTCGAGTTATGATCTGAATGAGCAACAGAACATCTGAGTGCACGCTTCTCAGTAGTAATATGCTTTCCTTCTCCATTTAAGTTCTAAGGGGATTGATTGCATGAGGTGACATGACGATCGATGTTTCGTGAGTAGGTGACGTAAAGGACACGGCTCGGGCACAGTTAACCGTGTGACAAAAGACTAGGAGTCGTGATGGCGTAACACAAAGGGTCATGTACAGGAATACTATCTATGTTCATATATACATGAGCAGATTGGAAGAGACGTACCATTCAGCTGTTGGTCTCTGCACACATGATCGATCGAGCTCATCCCATCGAAGGATTTGCATGGTTTCGCTCTCTAAAGGTTCCAGATCAATTCCTCGTTGCTTTGTTGTGCTCATCATACCCGGACGCTGGTTCGACATCGCTGCAGCAAGAAACGATACTGACATCATGAACTTGCATACATGAAATGACTTTGTATGATTTGGTGCAATTGTTTGGGGCAAACCAATAGTTATCCACTTGTGCCGAACACAAGCAATCAATATTGGAGTATTATTGAAGCATGACATTCTCCAATTGTATGAATTAAAAGACATGAGTATGAATCAAACTTTAATCATGATATGGTTGCAGCAATAAAACTTGTCATTGTATCAACTAAAATAGCACCATTCCATAGAAGCCGGAAATCTGCCTTCCACCAAGAAATACTATCAACAGAATGGTTTCAGAAAACAGACTCCCAAGCCATCTCATAGTAAATTTTAGTCGAATAAACTAAAGGACTCGAGGAGCATACTTGGGAGACATGGAGGTGGATGCCTTAGGAGTATTTCCTGATGCATTCTTGTAGAAGTGAATAGAAATCAACCCGCTCCTTGTTTCTACGGAGGATACGGGGTGACCATTGGATCTGCCACTGGAGCTGCCGCTAGGAAGAACTCCTGCGAAGAAACAAAAACATGAAATTGGAAGCCTAAGCAGTAATAATTGCAGTCTAATCAGTAATAAGCCACAAACTCGAAGTAACATGAATGACGACGAATCACAATCACTTGTCAAGAATCAAGATCGCTGTATCTTAGTTTATGTGATCATGTCATGCTTTGCCAATGTCTTGAACAAACCATTCCATGGCCAGATTGCAATTGTCTATTAGTGTCGTGATCAGATGCGAAGCACAAGGCATTTTAAGACCCCAGTCATATGATATGCAACTGAGGAATGGTGTGATGCATGTAATATCATATACACAAAAACATTGCAACGAATGTAAATCTCCACTACAAGATTCTAGAATCAAGATCACTGTATCTTAGTTCCTATGTGATCATGTCATGCTTTGCCAGTGTCTTGAGCACACCATTCCATGACCATATTGCAATTGTCTATTAGTGTCGTGATCAGATGCAAAGCACAAGGCATTTTAAGACCTCAATCATATGATGTGCAACTGGGGAATGGCGTGATGCATGTAATATCATATACACAAAAACATTGCAACGAATGTAAATCTCCACTACAAGATTCTAAAACTACCATCTTTAAAACCATTCATACTTGATAAATTATAATAATAACTGCTTCATTCGGCCGATAACGGCACAGAACAACACAACTAAAACTCAAGATCAAGCTTCGCTGTTTTAGAATAGACTGGAGCACGAACTAAATCAAACCTGGAATAAGATTGGTGAATGTTAGCCACACCAAACATGAGCTCAACATTGAACACTTGTTATAAAGTGGAATACTTGTTACTAGGAAATTGATGTTTCTTTCTCACATCATGCAACGTGAATAGGCATGTAAATGAATAATTCACACTAACATGGAACTTCTAAATATCGGCAAGTTAAATGTACTTTTGTGTATGATATGTGCAACTTCTAAATATGGGCATGTCAACAGTGTACTTTTAGTTCCAGTAAATGGAAGTAGTGTAAGTAACATAGACAACTCGACGAGAACCGCAAAGTTGGAACAGAGGCCAACCATCCATTACTTAGTAGAAGATGCAATATAGTGTGAAATTCAAGACTCTAATAAAGTTTGATGATATGTTATCTATTCCCCATGGCATTCTCAAATTATATCAACTCCTAATCCAACACACTGTCAACTGGAATCAAGGTACCTTGCCACATTATAACAAGGATGAAAAGAATGGTGATAATCAAGGCCCACAAGTTGCCGTTAATACGCGCAGAATTGGCATCCTTCACCTTTTTCTTCATCCGCTCGATCCTAGCTCGCTTCATCATTGCAATTTCTGAGATCTCCTTCATCAACTTCTGGTTGGTCGCATCCAAAGGCGGAGAGTTGGGTGGCCGAGGTGGTTTTGGTGGCTTCTTGCACCCCTTCTTTTTTGTTGTCTCAAGTCCAACCTTCTTCTCCAAGAGGCCCATTTTTGCCTCTAGTCCAACACTCCTATCCCCCAAGGCTTCCCCATCTATGAGAGGAAGCTCCACAGAGCTAGATGCACTATCCCCCAACCTTACTACTCTTTCTCCTTTTATCGGCCCATCAATATTGATGAAGCTACTCCATACCCTACTCAACATTCCATTGTCCTGTCCGGCACTACACCATGTATCTTTTGATCCTTCCAGTTCTCTTATCACGGAATTCTCACCGCCCTCTAAATCAAAAACAAGTTCTTTTTCTCTTGAACTATTCTTATCCATGATGACCCCAATTCCAGCTTTCTAGTCAAGTATAAAGTGTGCGTGCCAAAATATCCATCATCTCATTAATATTGAGTATCCACAGCCTAATATCTATCTGTTTGCTAGCATCTGTAACTATAAGAGAACACTTCGTCCGCTTCAAAAAAGAAACGGAAAAACCATCTTCCTGCAACCAAGAAAGAGTTCAAAATAGATCAAGTCCACCAGCAAAGGATCCACCATCATCAGCTGAAAACAAGAAACCAAAGGTAGATAAGGATCTGATCGAAGAAAACAACCAACGAGCTATTATCCATGATAGCCGAGTCATAGAATTGGTACCTTTCTGATCAAATATGAAGTGCCTATACCAAAACATCCATCATCTCAGTAACATGGAGTATTCACAGCCCAAATATCCATCTATTTTGCTGGCATCTGTGAGAGAACATTTGGTCTACTTCAGAAAGGTCATCTTCCTGCCACCAAAACAATTCCAAAGATATCAAATTCGCCACCAAAAATCCGCCTTTTTTCAGCTGATAACCAAAACACAATAAAACAACCACCGACCTCCAAATGCAGCTACTGATTCTTCAAGGCAAACCTAATGATCTTCTTCATAGTTACGGACACCACTGCATGATTCTTTTTCTTCTGCTTTCGGAAAAGAAAATTAAAAAATAACTTTACATGCCAAGAAAACGCCGATTTTGCGAAATCCGACCTAAAATCCATCAAACACGATCAAATCAAAGCATATCAACGGCCTTACCATCAAGCCCAAGCAAGCAAGAGTTCCAATCGAGTCCAACCAAGAAAGAGCCTGCGGATAAGGGGATAAGAGCGGATTTAGGGTTTTGCTGACGAGAATCGGAGGGTTGGTGAAGCTGAAGCATCGGAATAGGGAAACACATAGGAGCATAGTCTAAAGCAGGATAAATCCAACATATGTTGACGAAGACCGCGAAGGAAAACGAAGGGGGGCGAAGAGGCCGAGGTTTTCTGTTGATTATATAATAATAATAATAATAATAATAATAATAATAATAATAATAATAATAATAATAATAATAATAATAATAATAATAATAATAATAATAATAATAGAAATGGGAGTATCAGTTAATCTTTCCTACTCCTTATATTCATAAGAATATTATATAATTATGTAATATGATATTTATAATAGTATTAGAAATAATGTTAAATTGATAAGGATATTTTTGCTTTCAATTGGGAACCATCCAATTCTTAACATCATCTCTACATTTATGATGGGAGTGGAAAAATTGAATGCAATAATATAATTCAAGAAAACCCACATGTCATTGGAAAAGAGTCACTCTCTGATTGCAATCGTGATTATTATGACACACTATGACTTTTGATTAAATGAGTAAGGTAAGAGGACCGATGAATATAATCTTACTATATAAATAAATAGATTATTTTCAGAACTTGATGATGGATCACATGGGAAAGGAATAGCTCAAGCATGATGCAAGTCAAACCCTCTCATAAATTTTTGATTCAAATAATCAACCACCTACCTAATGTGGCAGATACCTAATATGAATTATCATATAATATTTGGAACTATAAGTGTCAAACACATTTAATTGGATCTATCTATATGATGTTTGGGTGCATATGTGCCAAAACCGCTTGAGCCTAATTCCTAAACAATGGATATACTATATATATAGGTTGAAATATTAGAATTCAATGGTTGAAAGACTTGTGAAAGGATGCAAACTCTTTTCTTGAGACCTTATCTACAGACTATTGCATGTCAATATCATTGGTTGGAGACGAGCCAAACTTTTTTAAGTGCAATGCATATGCTTTTAGAATGGTTGAAAGATACCAAACCTTGATGATGTAGTAGTAGTAGTCTTTTGTAACAAAGGTATCAAGTATCAAAGATCTTTACCAACATCTGTATTTTACAAGTACAAAGCATTCAGTTAAATTGTGAATTCACACCAACATGTTTGATACATTGAAGAAGCTTTAAGGGATGAATAAAACATTTCAGAATATGTGAAAAAAAGGGTAGAACGATATAAAAAATAATAAATATTGAACAACAAATGTAAAGAAAAGAAATAACATGAAATAAAATACGCAGAAAATACTGTATAAATTATTCATCCTGGGGGCTCAAGTCACTGCTAAGTGATTCACAGACATTACAAGTAAAACTAGTGCACATGAGCACATCAGGAATTTAAAAGGTTATATTAATCCAACACTGTTTATTCTGGGTACAAAATTCGCTGCATATCTGATGAGCTATGAGCGATGAAAGAAGACAGAACCTGAATAAAAACACAGTCGACTCCAAAAACAGAGAAAAGCAGCATCAATACTGACTATTTCAACGGAATATAATATGATACTCCCAGAAATCTCCACAATCAATCTATGATATTAGAAATTGACATATGTATGCGCAGCCAAAGACTTTGATCAAAAGGCTCACTTGTGGCTGAATCTGGTGGCAAAAACAACGGGGCAAACACAAACCAAACTGATTGCAGGTAAATCTTTGTTGGTAAGCTTGCACATCCACATAACACTAACATCCAGCAGGCATAGCATGTACCTAACGGCCACCTAGGTTAGGTGTCATGAACACATCAACTTTGTAGCAGTTGGCACCAAAACTGTGAACTAAATGATACACCCATATGTCTCTAGTCACCATGTAAAAATCACAAACAGCATGTTCATGATCATATTATCCGAAACAATAGCCATACCAGGCAAGACAACTGCAGGCTGCCCTGATTTCCATCCTTTATCGGTATTATATGACTTCATGCCGACATAACCTTTTCCTTAGTTAGTACCAAAAAATATTACCGACTCAGAGAGTTTCTCTACATGCGTAAAGAAGTGTTGATTAGACTACACCTAATCAAAGATCCAACGATAGTCTCACTACCAGCAAGATACATATCTATCTCATGTCAATGTGATGAACCCTCCATTCCAAGGCAAATGCATTTCTTGAAGTATCTGAAATGCAAACTGCTGAATATTGCAGAAACAGTTAAGACTGTAGAACAGTGGATCCTTAAACCTCAAAGATAAAGAGACTGGAAGCTTACCACAGAATCAGCAATCTTTTTAACTTGAATTTCCATATTGCACCCTGAAAATTTGGCCACAAAGTATTAGGGCAAAAGTACAGTCAGATAACCAACAACATCCATCATATAACTCTTTAAGTGTCGGACATCATCGATTTTGCATGCACTGACATCTAACAGAAGCTTTCCAATTTGAGAGCCGGTCAATATTCTGACCAGAGCACTTACCTCACAAGCTAGAGCCAAAAACAATAACTTCGTCCTTCCAAAGGTAGATAGACAAAAGGCATCACGTTGAAAATAATGTTAAAGCATGATTCTAACTTCCTTTCCAACTTTGAAACAATCAAATAGAAAAGATCAACTCACCACCAGATACAATCCTGATTAGTATCGACCATACGCATTCCCAAAATCTTCATGCCTCTGACGCTGTAATTCACCATATGCCTCATGTGGCCTTGGAGCTGAATAGTTCTCACCAGGGTATTGGTATCTATTTGTGGAATCCATATGTAAACTAGACCCAAGATACTGCATATTCCTGGTAGACAGATCATACTCAGCCAAAGATGGTTGGTTATAGGCAGTCTGACGTGCTTGTTGCCGCCTTTGGATATCAAGCGGAAGAAATTCTTTCCACTGCTTCCTGTGCATACCCCTCATAATTACCAGCTTCTTCATGTAATCCTCCCTCAGCTGTCTAATGCACTGCATTCATGGAAATAATGTGTGCTAAATCTATATTCGGTCGATTAACCTCAACAAAGAAGTTAGGAAGAGGGCTACTACAAAACTGTAAACCACTAATATTAACATCTGTGTATCTCCATTAACAATGGTGTAAAAGAGACCCATCAATCTGTAACATCCCATGGTAAACTCACAACATTAGTCAAGAATGTTGTGCAACTACAACTTCAACAGCAGATGTGGAAGTTGAACATAATTTGAGATACAAGTGGAAGTTGACTGGTTACCTTTTCAGGGAGAATACAACAAAAGGGAAAAGAGAGGAAAACAAAAGAATTTTGATCCAGCAGTTAACCAGGTTTTTGATATTATACAGACAGCCTGATGCTCATGGCCATGTTTACTGAGACAGCTTTTGAAAATCCAATTAACAGAAGTGGTTCTTCAAAATGATTAAATAGTGCTCCTGTTAAATCATCACTGTAGACCACTGAATCAAGAAACATTATCTTCTAGCCAATCATGAGATCCTTATTTGATCAGCACTCTGCACAATAGACATAACACCTCTGCACCACCTATGCAATGAACAATGCTTGCATATCCAAATGCAACCATGCGATAGAATGCTGAAACTAGGAATTGGTTCCACATTAGTCCTAGTCTCTATGCCAAGAGCACACTACAACCTTCCAAAATATGTACAATTGAAAACCATATGATACTTTCCACATCTCTATCGCTTCAAATGATACACCTAATCCATAGTTGACCACCTTCCACATACCAAGATGGGAAGTGAATAATCCAGTCTAACCTCGGAAACAAATGTTTAAGATCTTTTACATTCTTATCCTTTAAGGTGAAAAACCCTTTGGGCAATCCCATCTTTGAGTAACTTGCGTTTATATCAATTAGAAGGGCCAACAGATTGATAGGATATTTAGTTATCACCATACATAATAATGAAATATTCAAAGGTACAACCTGTAGGCACTTGTGAAAACAGTTCGAGGCTTCAAGCTTGTTCTCAGAGATAGAGAAAGATCAAACACAATTTTAGATACATCACAATTGAAACTGGAAGAGCATAAACTGGAGAAAATGCTGACTTTCCAAAACTGAAGTAGCATATAGCATATGTTTCAACAGATGAAAGAAAATGTTGCCTACAAGACTAATAGACCAAGATTCATAGGGAAATGATGCAAGTGTGTCAAGTCAGTGGGATTTAGTTGCAGCCTAGTAAGTCTAGTTTATGTCTTAATCAGAGTTAATGTTAACCTAAGTCTAGCTTTTTCTACACCCATATTTTTTTGTTTGGAACTGTTCAAACACAAAGATAACAGTATCCAGTCATTGCACCCTAAATTCTATTAACAGACCTGAAAATCCAAAATCACTCAAATTTATAAAAAAAAAAGAAAGAATGCTCATAATAGACAGATTATGCAACATAAGCCTACAGGCTGTAAACCCAGGGCAACTTTTTTTAATAAAGTGAGTTGTCTCCAACTTAGATATTGAGCACAGAGAAAGAATTATTTGAGAAAATAACAAAAAAAGTATTAAGTTAATTAAAATTCTATTAAGCATTAGTGTAAAATCGACTTCATCACGTATCAAAGAAAACTGGAAATCAAAATTTGTACATTCCACTGAAATGTCAATTTTTCTCATCTTTCCGGTAAGGTTCACATGAGTGAGATCGACCTAAAGATTTGGAACCAGGTTGACTAAAAAAAAATAAATCCAAACAATAAAAAAAGTATCAACAAACAAAAAAAACGTTATGACCAGTAAAATTTTATATATTTATTTTGAACATCCAGTCTCAACTTAAAATATAAGATTTTTTTTCCTAAGGTTCACGGGGATAGTTAGGGTCCTCTCTAAGTATTTAAGGACCTAGCTCATCTCAGACCATTCATATTAAAAGTGAAATATTGGACCTCAGCTGAGAGTTATGGTTCCTATAAACAAATTAAAAAGATGTGAAAATTGGAGCATTGTTCATAAGTCCATGTGTTGGTATGCTGGTATGTACTAAATATATACTGGTCTGGCACAAATTCTTTGAATTCACATGAATACATGCAATATAACAAAAACACATTTATTGGTCATATGAAGAGAAGAAAAAATTGTCTGGTTTTTGAACTGTTTAACTCTTTTCCTGATCCTATTATCAAGCTCTGATTTTCAGTCAGTTTCAGCTGAAAGATGCAATATAGAAATCAGTCATGACCTTTCTATTAATCCAATGTTGCAAAATGTTCAATGCTGAACCTGAGGGACCAATTGCTGCATAAGTACTTTCAACAGCTAATCTTCTGACATATGGCAAAATAATTAAAAAAAACAAATAGCAATTCTTAGCAGCACGTGCTCACTGACAACACCTGAGAAAACTATAAAGAACAAGCTGATAGCTACTTCCGTAGTTAAAAAATCTTTCTACATGCATTAGGAGTTTAAACATAGCATGACAGAAAAAGGAAAGAAAAAATTCACATCATTTATTTAGTGCATTAGACAAGTTTAAATAGCATTTAATAAATGGAGATGGGTTAAAATTTCCAACTATCATGTTATGGAACAGTTGTGAACATGTATGACATGTTTGTAGTATCCTAGCATTTCCAGAGAAGTAATTATTCACGGATAAACTCTACAAGCATATAGTGGCATTGTCAAAGTAAACATATGACATGAAGGTAACCATCCATGAGCAATGCAAATTAAAGCTAAAGGAGTGCTCAAAGGAATATTCACATTCATCAGGAGTATAATTTTATTTACTAATGACAAAGACACCACTTAGGTTCCAAGGATCTTCGCTTAGCAATAAAAACAACATCAAAGAGGTTTCTATCTGTTGCATAGCAAAATATAAAGTTAAGACTATACCTCACGGTGCTTGTAATTCTCTTCATCCTCTTCTTGATCATGTATCCTTCCAATCTCCATAATCTCCTTCTTAAATTCTGATTCAAGTTCTTCTAAGTATCGAGGGTAGTTAGAAAAGTCAAACTTATGCTCAGAGTGGGAATCCATTCTCTGTCTCTCAATATCCCAGCTGTGGTCATGCATTGAAGTATGATGATTGCGTCCATCATATGATTTAAATGCATCACGACCAGAAGTCGAATGGAGAGGAGATTTTGATGGAGCTGGATGGCCTTTTCCTCCTCCATTAAAGTAAGCTTCGTATATGAAGAACATGTAAGCTATTCCAGACTATAAATCCAGATGTCTAACGTACATTAATGCTTTAACTGGAGTCTACATGATGTTTAAAGGAAGGAATGATGCCAGAAAGATGCAGAAACATTGGGCCTAGCTAAACCACAAAGTCTGGATATTCTTTCGGTATACCTATTTGCACTCAATAAATCAGTCTGACCCAGAACCATGCAGAAAATCACTTCATAATCGGACTCATAAAGGTTGAACTTACCTCTTGCTCCACAAGGACAAATAGGCAATCACTTCTTGATGAAAAATAGGGTAGTTTTTTCTAGGGTCATCAGATTAAAGACAAAAAAACTAGCAGATAGGAAACTATATGCCAAGCCCCAAACTGTTGATCGACAGTAGAAGTTTCACTTAAGGCCCTACCTCGTGGAGAGCCCCTAGACATTTTACGCAGCTCTTGACGTACATTATCATTTGCGGGCCTTTCCCGGTTAAAACCCCTGCCTGGGATGCGCGACGTGCTTCTAGGACTAGAATGAGATCTCTGAGATTCAGAGCGTCTTAATTGAGAACCTTTGGGACTTCCATCAAGTGATCTGGAGTCATATCTGTTTGAATTACTTGGACTTCTCTTTCTATCCTTACCGTCCTGAATCACTTTATGCACAGCATCTACACCTTTTGCCAAAACTAATCTATCCCTTCCACTGACAAACAGAAACTTCTCATCCAATTTTATCTTACAACCAATATCCTTTTCAATTTGATTTATCACCTTATCAGAGAAAAGAGCTCTCACATTCTTGTCTCTTGCTGGAACTCTTTCAAAAAAATCTGTGGATTTACGATTTGCTCCAAGAGTAGATGGGCATCCCTGCAACAGAAACAAACAGGTAGGACAGACAAGCAGAAGGTCTAGCTATTCTAAGAGGTTATAAAAAATAAAGTTGAGGTGATAGCAGACTCTACTCTTCGAGTATGAAAAGCACATGCACCTAGCAATCTCAACCTTTATGAAGCTGTAACATACCATGCAAAATAACTAAAAGAATCCATTACAAAGATAAAAAATCTAGCAGTATCTTAAAAAAACCTTGTCACCTTTAATGGATAATAATAAAAAAAAGAAAAAAAACTCCAATAACATATTTATATATCCATACAGAATCAAACTTCCTGTTGTTTCTTTTACCAATTCATACAATCTAAACTGGCCATCCCAAATTTTGTCTTTTACTGTTATTCCAATAAGAAAAATACATTTGGTAATAACCCAGTGAATATCACTAGACAGAACAAAAAAATACCATTTTCTTAGCAATTTTCATGTCATGTGTCCTAGATCAATTGATCCTCCTGAATTTTCCCACATAATATTGATGCTACAGTACTATACAGTTGGTCCTTCTGTAATCACCAGTAAGCTACAGGACATAATTACTGTATTGACAGAGAATCTACAATAGTGTTTGGCTGATTTTCATAAACATTTCTACAGTTTTAACACATTTTCCATAGCATCATTCAGAGAGACTCAAGCTGCAAACTAAGTAAAACATGAAACAAAGAAAATTTGAAGATAATAAGCCAAGAAATATTGTTAATACTTCATCAGAGTCTCATATTCACTGTGAATCTAGAAAACCCATTTATCAAAACTATGGATCTAAGGAGAACCTAGACCAACTCTTTTAAAGTAGACAAGCCATTAACTAATTCACGATTAACTTTTTCACAAATCGGCAAGAAGAGCACATCATCAACCAAATTTCCTTGGTGCTCCTATAAAAAAGTGCCTGTGCAATAAGAGGTCACCGTCACCATGATCTCACCTACACCAACTCTTACCTTCTTATGGATGGGATTTCTTACAATATTGTCTCATAAACAATACTAGATTTACCTAAAGATGAGTGTCTTTGCTGCATATCCAAGTTGCAGAACACTCGGTTTTATATGCCTATGCTCAACATAAACAGTATGTAGATATGTTTCTTAAATAAACTAAAATTTAGGTCTAACATCATACAATAAATCTAAGATTTCTATTCTGCAGAACATCATATGATAAATCTAAGAACTGTGTTCAGCAGTTGGGTTCCCTTACAGCCATGTGGTCGAACGGATATGCTTCCAACGGCACATATGCATACATACCTGAGTAAAATGACCCCTCTCTCCACAGATCTTGCATATCATTTCTTCATCTTTTCTTTTCTTCCAGTTCCTTTCAGTCGCCTTGGCTTTAGCCTCCCAAACCTTCGCCTCTCTGCTCGTAAAATCAGTTGGTACAGCATTAGGATCTCGAGGCTCATCTTCCTCATCAGATGGACTACCAGAAAAGGGCCTCTTGTTTGTATCTCCTTTTGGTGTGGCAGAGTCAGATTTTGAACACAGAGGACCAGCATATTCCTTCCCATAAATTTCATCAAAAAGCTCACCATCTATTTCAGGGCTTGGTTGTCTATCCATTTTGACAAGCCAGCAAAACAACTAATGCCTGCATCCCAAACAACTGAAACTAAATTTACATAGCCAAAAAGCCATTTACCATACTTGGAATTTGTTTGCTCTGATGATCATTGCATGTCTTTGATAGCCTATATGACTATGTCATTCACTCGAGGGAAGCTTGTGCAACAAACATAATGTAGTACAAAACACTTTTGATAAAAAATAAATAAGAGACTAAATTCTTTGCTTTAGCTATTAATCTCATTGGCAGGGACGAGTACATTACAGAAATTGCTTAACATTTGCAACTACCAGGACAGATTGTTTGAACTACAATTCTAAGAAACATACCATTATGTCACCTGTCAAAGTCTAGCATGTTCCTAGCAGTCTGCAGTGACGGTCTTATACTTTAAGGATATCAGAAAAGCAATTAGCATATGAAAGTAGCAACCAGAGGTTTCCTTTTTCTAAAATAATTACGAACAAAATTTCTTGAACAACCACACTTTGCCGTGCTGTGAACCCAAGGTGACAGATTGGTAACTTACTAATATTTCTTGATACTGGTGTAGACTATCTTGAAAAGCTCTAAATGAGAACAATGTTTGAACCAAAAAAAGAGTTAGATATATAATGCATAATAGGCTTCTAAAAAGCTATAGTTCATATGTGCTACTCATCTACTCATAACTCCAGGTTTGGTTTCAAAAACCGAGTCATACATGATCCAGGTAACCTCACAGCAACGCCTCATGAACCAAGAAAGATAACCATATCAGACGATCCAGGCAACGACGACCAAGCACGACCCATGGAGGAGGGAGACGGGAAGAGGCGAATCGAACTGACCCAATCCTTTCGACCACGACAGCGTTTGAGCCGCAAATGGCGAGCACGACCGATAGGGATCGGAGGTCGTCGAAACGAAGGGCAGAGAAAGCTAAATCGGAAACCCTAGGCGTCGGCGCTTCGCCATGCTCGTCACGGTCATCTTAAGGCGGAGCGGTGACGACACGAGACAGCAATCTCTCGTCTCGCGCATCGGGAGATATCGGCGGGCATACCGATCACGACCGTCCAATGATACAATGGACGGTCCATATTTGTTGTTGAGATCCACCAGTGTTTCCAAAGAAGCCCGGCCCGGTGGTAGAAGAGTCAGAGCCGGCCCACCAAGTCCTTGGCCTTTTCACGGCCCAAATATTTTAATGTAATCTCTGGGATTATCAAAAGCGTATATAGAAGATTATACAAAGTAAGAATATACAAGTATTATATCTAGAAATTTAAAGGACTCTTTCAAAGATCATGAGATTTCAAGAGCGAAAGATTTATTATGACATGATAACCTATTTTACTTGTGTTTTTATCTTATGGGATTTTAAAAAGGCAATTATAATTAAATTACGTTTTATGTTGACTTGAATTATCTAATAAAATGATGTCAGATCAACAAAAAAATAATTATTACTTGATATCTATATGTGGAATCTAAATAGATAAGAGACTGGAACTAAGTGGCCTTGGAATTATATTTAAAACTCAAAATTTTGTATAAAATATTTATTAGTAGGTATAATATTTACCTCGATGAAAAGGCATGACCTTTGATAATACCCCTTCATCGTAGTCGAGTCTTAAGTAGTTAAATTAATTATAATATTATATTCATTCATTCCAAGATGAATATTTGTTTTATTCCCTTATTCCTCTTTTTTTTTATTTTCTTCTTTCAATTAAGTTTAATTTTAATTTTATTTCTTGATTTATTAAAAAAGATTAAATCATGCTCGCATGAGAGATAATATCAACTTGTTCCCTTTTCTTTCTTTCTTTCTTTCTTTATATATATATATATATATATATATTACACACACACTTAATAACATGCATTTAATTAATCATATTTGCTCTAAGTATATGTAATCCAATTAGCATTGCAACTTAAATTGCTGAATCTCGCACTTCTATCCATAATTTAGGAATCCATAGGCACAAATGTCACTTGCCAAAATACTATTATCTCCCTCCACAATCACCCATCCTAATTGCAGATTGCGAGGCGATTCATTCCGCATGACCAGCTTTTTGCACACTAGGATGAAAATTATCATTCAAGCAACACAGAAGAAACTATTTTGTCCTTTATATTACCTTATGCAGCGTAATAAGAGTCGTGCACATGCATTTGATTACTGGGAAACACTAAAATCATCGTTTAAGGAAATTTGTCAAGATTGTCTCAGCTACATCGTGTTCATAAACAAAAGGTAACCAACTGCTTATTGAAATATTGAAGATGCTTGAGTCTACCTAAGCTTTAAGGAATACGCCGTAGAAATATATATATTAGATGAACCCATAGGATCTGGGAGCTTTAATCATGATGTCTCAAAAACATGCCGTGGTGTGGAGCTTAAATACCAATTTGAAGTCCCTTGAAGAATGAAAGGGTGACCGAGTGACAAGTTGTCGAAAATAATGCCGTTGCAGCTTGCTGAAACATATCATTTTGCGTACAAAACATCTTCCCATGGATGACGATAGAGTGGCTGTTTCAATCTCTTCTGATCAAAGGTATGCCTGTGGATTCCAAATAAAAAATGTTAACATAAACAAACATGCTGTTTGAATTAGGAAAAAAAAAGGATTGAAGGATCAGGTAATGGTTGTTGATCAACGGCAGATTAACTTGACTATGCAGATGGTGAGACAGTTTAGCCTACAGACTATGTTTGTCAAGCTGCAACACAGTCATACAACTTTTATGCAGCAGGTGCGTCATTTAGCAGTGTAGTGAACATGCCTATTAACTATAATGTCACTAAACAAAGAACTATGCACAAACTTGACATAGTTGATGGAACAATAGTAATGAGGAATCAGGAGTTTGATACAACAGAATGAAACAATGAAAAGAAATATGATAAAATGGAATGATTATAAGATATTCAACTCACCCAATCAGACCAACAGAGCGTGCCAACACAAAGAGACCATTTAGGTAACCAATCTCAACGATCTCATCAATCTCTTGTTTGCTGAACATTCCACTACCAGCCAAAAGATCCAAGAAAAGAGATCCAATTGCCCCATCCACATTCAGAACCAAGTTGTTGGCCTTGGAGAGAGTATAGGTCTCAACTTTAACAGCATATTCCATGTACTTTACAGATGGGAAATGAGTATGCGCATACTGTTGCAGAAGCTGTACTCTCTTGTCTCTGTTGTCTCTACTTTTAATCCTAATTGAACAAGAAAATATCAAATATTAGAAATTCCAATTTTTAGTTGTTGGAGTATGCCAAAATATCAGACCTGAATGATTGTTTCATCATGAACCTAGATAATCAAAAAGTACTATGCAACTTCACATACATCAAAATGTTAGACTATACCCAAAACATATCCAATCCATGCACAAAGACAAACAAAACAGCAAAGGTGGCATGAAACAGTATTGATTAACAAATGATTACACTGATTTATGATTACCAATTGTAGGAAATCCTTCCTAATCAATGAAGGTGGACAAGAAAAAAGAACACTTCACTGTCATCTTGGAATCGAGATGTCCTCAACAGTTGTATGTAAAATCGATCCATGCAACAGAAGATATATGCAAATTTATTACATGTGGATGCATTGCCCTTCCTGGAACAGCTTAAAAAGCTAACGAAAATCCTCTAAACCACCCAAAATTTCTCCATGTGGCTTCAAGTAATTTTTATTTAGAAAATATTAGGTTTGTATCTATTAAACCCTGGCAAAATGAATCACAGATTTTCATGCCAAATATACCAATTAATGCCAGTTGTGTGTACCATAATGGTACAGCATCAAGTGTAATTCCATTATTCCATGCTGATAGAATGACCAAATAGTGCATGGCCTGTGCCATACCATGAGGGGAAAGACTTGCTAAGTTTGATTTGTTGTGTTTCTCCTTACTTTTAGGTAATTTTTGGTATTTGCTTCAATATATAAGTGCGTCTACACTATATATTAGGTTGGGAAAGTTTTAGGTCATTGGTACTCAAGAAGGACAGTTAAGTTCTTAGAATTTGAACCTAAATATGTTTGGTCAATAGTGCTGGGAGGATTGACAACTCAATTCTATCAACTCAAAATCAATGATGGAGGCTCCAATTGAAGATCGGTTCCATCAAAATGATTTGTGATGTTTAGAACATTTAAGATACAAAAATTTGACTCCAAAAAATTTTAGGTGTGCCCTGAACTAATAAAAAATAAATGGACTAAAAATTTAGTTTATTTCACTTAACAATCCAAATGGTTACTCACAATCTAAATAAAATTAGATGAATGCATAAAAAAAATCAAATTGTTCCATGCTGCTAAAATTGCTTTGTTATGTTCAATTTATGCATTGTTATAAAAAAAGTTTGCTTTTTTATTACTGTGATTTCAAATATCATACATAGTGTTTAATGAAGCCAATCTGCCATTTGAAGCCATAATGGGATCAGAAGAAATCATTATATTCCAACAAATTATGAAACAAAATTAAACTTGCTATTTGAGAGACTGTATAATATAAATTGCTCATTTATTTTTGTCGCAACAAACTATATGAGCAACTCTCACCAGAAAGTCATATCCATCCAATCAATGGAATCACATGACGAATAAAAATAAAGAAAATCTTGCAATTAATCACAGATCTCCAAAGCCATGAATCTGATAGCCTATTCTGGTTCAAAATTATAATGGAATCCATTGATTAGATAGTTGTGATTTTGTAGTGAAAGTAGATCAATCTTGTGTCCAATTAAGAACATCATTAGTATAGATTGAGCATTTTTTGTATTATATAATGTGCTCAACTAGTCATTTCGACTTTCTCCCATAATGGGCTGGAATGCATGACTTGTACATCCCATCATGATCTCAACTTGTAGGCCATTATACCAAGTTGGGAGAGAACAATTTAGTCCTATATTAAGAGTAGTTAAATTTGAGAAGGCATGAAATGTGTATATACACATGACTTGGGAGTTTAATCTCACATGAACAAGTAAGAAGCCTGAGGTCAAAAGGCCTTAACAAATATATTTAACCTTCTAGTCTAACCTACTCTTATTTTATTCTAATATATTTGACATAATCGAAATAAAAAAGCTCAACATAGGATGAATAGAGGACATACTTTAAATAATTTTGAAGATGTTCTGTTAGTCATAACTCATAAGTGTTTTTAACCTAAGATGATTAAAAAATCATATCTAGAGATAATAATTTAAATTATTGATGAGCCTAAATGATCAAAGTAATTCTTTTTTAAATATTAGTTAATTCAACAATTATAACATTTAGGTGACACAAGTAGCAATATTTTATTGGTCCTACTGGTATACATGTAGACATATATATGCATATGCATTAGTATATATAATAGTTTATTGGTCCTTGATACATGTGAATATGTATCAAGGAACATTTTTACTAACAAAAAACCATATTGACTGCTGGTTGGTCCAGTACAAATCATTGTACTATTCTATACTAATGGGAAAGTTTTGAAATGAAAAGATAGCTGATAAAAACCAAAAATTAAGGACACAGAAGGATGACCTATTCATTGATCACAATCATAAATGAGGGTAAAAACACGTGCATGTGTATATGTGTAGACATTTTATATGTGTGTGTATGCATGTGTATATCTGCATATGTAAAAATGCATCTGCATGAATGTGTTTACATGTATATGTGTCAAGGATTGTCATGCCAATCAGCACATGCTGAAACAGTCCAAGAATACCATTCCCAAAAGGTGCTAGCACATGTTATAGTGTATCATTAAGGAGCTGCCAACATATGGTTATCGACAGTCAGCATGACCCATCAAAGACATTACCCTGTGCCATGAAAGGGCAATTCTTGATATGTATTTGTATGCATACATGTATCTTTATATATGAATTATACATGAATTAGAAATAAATATTAAAATATAAATGCAAGTGGTTGCAAAAGAGGGGCTTGATTGATAATAAAAGAAAGTCAAATATTTTAACAAGAGATCCTGCTAGAAATGGTGGACGGTAATATTAGAATTCCAGATATTTTCTTGTGCTTTAGGGGAAGTACCTGTGCCCTATCCCAGGTACACGAATGCCCTTCTTTTTCATACTTTCAACAAACTCGTAAGGAGCGAGACCCTACAAAGTATATATGGTTTGCATGTAGAAGAAAAGAATACATTTTCAAGAAGAAACTGCCAATGCTAACTAACTCACTTTGTCATATGCATCCTTGAAGTATCGAGCAGCATCATCAATTGCACCACCAAATCGAGGACCAATTGTAAGCAACCCTGTGTTCATAATTATTTTACTTTTTATTAGAGAAAATGTACAATTACTTATAAGATACTGTTCTAAAGAAATTAGTAGAAACATTTAATACAATTATTGACACAAACTAACTGGCAGAGAATACCTGATACAAGACTGGAAACTAAATCCTTTCCAGCTCTTGCTGTAACTATTGTATTATGAGCACCAGAAACGCAAGGACCATGATCAGCACATAGCATTATACATATCTGACAGTGATTACATGGTGCAAGATAATAAATACAAGAGTAAAAAAAAATATCTGCTGGATACATATGGTGCTGATTAGAGGTTTAACTTATCAACATAAACAACCTACCAAAAGCAAGTAGGAAACTTGTCATAATTACTAAAAGTATAGGAAAAACATATCCTTGCAAACCTCGATGAATTGGGTGCAATAACGGGGAAGACTACGTTTGAACCACAAGAGAGAGATTACATCACCAACACCATAACCTCGTTCAATAATAGTAGACATAGGTACACCAGCATAACATGGTTCTTCACCTACAGATGGATGTGTGCTTGAGAACAATGCTGAATGAAAGACAATATATTGCAACTGCAAACAAGCCATAGTCCAACCTCTATCATCTGAGATGGTCGAAATGATATGAGTTGGAGCCCGGACCTTCCCACTTTTTATTGCAGTCTTGAGGTCCTCAGGAATTTGAGGGGGTTTGACTTCAGATACAGGTGGTATCTTTCCTCCTTCCACCTAACATAAAATGACCACAAAGAGTATGGTCAATAAGACATGCTTGCCAAAACACAAGAAACTTCCTGCCTAAAGAAAGAACAAAAAATTAACCACATCCATCAACAGAAAATGGATCAAACCATAGGAACAACAAACCAGTTTCTCAAAAGTTTCTTTGATTGCATTTTCGAAAGCTTCATAAGAAGAGGGAACAACTGCTCCAGCTTCTCTTAGTGCCTGGTTTTTTGCTTGTGCTGATTCCAATTCACCACCACTTTTAGCACCCTGGTGTGATCATACAGCATATGTTAAGAAAAAAAGCACCACACTATTATGTTCCTTTTCATGATCATGATAATAACACCAGTTGCAGATAATTGCAGAAATCAAAAGAAACAAGATAAAAAGGCTTCAACTTACAGCATGACCAAACTGAACTTCTGACTTGAAGAGCCGAGCACAGGTTCCACTAACCCAAGCAATCACTGGTTTTTGAACTTTTCCTTCTTTTAAAGCGTCAACTAGTGAATACTCATCTCTACCACCCAGTTCCCCCAGCACAACCATCATTTTTACCTAAGATAAAACACAATTTGAGAAAAAAAAGCTGTCAGACACTGAAATTTGATCTTTCATTATGAAGAAAGCATATACTTATGACATCAAAGAAGAGATTTTTTCCCAGCTAAAATTGTCAGCTACATGGATGCATTCTTCCATTCAGCCTAAATTTTCATTGGTAATAATCTCCATCATGCAATTCTTCTAGTTTGAATTTAGTTTATAACCTTTAATGGAATGCTAAATTCATCATATCTTCAATTAGTAATAAGCATCAACTTTGGTTATGAAATGAGTTTTTATTATATACTTTCAATTTTCATATCACATCAAACATTCATCTAAAACATTCTAGTCATCTCTGAATTCTTTAACTTTGTGGATATGATGCTTCCGACTAAACCAAATTTTCAACTCTTTCAGCATTTTCTTATAAATTTTTTTGTAGAATTTTCCATTTAATTCAAGGGCAATAGTAGCTAAGCAATATGCTAAAGCCTAAACACCCATCTCTATCTAAACCATACTCTTTAAAAACATGATGAGTTTTTTTACCAATTTCTTTCCCGTTGAGCAACAGATCCAAGATATTGAAAATTTTCACTTTGTAAAATTTCATACTTATAAATTAATCTATAAAATCATTCCTTATCTCTTGTTACTGTTTTGCCCTTTGTATATTTTGTCCTTAATCTCAAGTTAAAAAAATTAATCCAAAAGTTTGTCACCAAAAGGCTAATTTGCTTTACCAGTAACTAAAACAATGTCGAGGGCAAGCAATATAAGACCCAAAATTTTGTGTTGACTGTGCTTTATAATTATTCATTCTTAGAACAAAGTTCATATATACTTTTGTACAGGGATGTCCAATATAGCTTTGGATGGATGTATCCAAGAAGGTCTTTTTATTGGGTAAGAGGTTTAAAAAGCATTTGTTACATTAGACTTTTAAACTAGCCATAAAAATGCCTTATGGAGCTTGTCTATCTCTCCTGGACAGAATCTCAGATCAGAATTTAAATAAGCCTCAAAGGATTCATAACCAAGTTAATATCTGAAAAAAAATGATAATAAAACATAATCAGTAAAAGACTTAGGAATACAATTAAGTTAATATTATGATCTGTCCTCTGTCAAACAGGACTGCATCAATTTTCAGCTAATTTAGGCCAATTCCAATCTAACTACCTTGGCCAGTTCTTGCTAGGGCTAAAATGGCCCTCATAAGAGCTTGTAAAAATCCTAAGATTCCTAATGTCAATCGAAACAGGAAAAGAAAGTAGTACATTTTGGGAAAGGACGATTCATTCCTATCAACAGGAATACCAAATCCCAAACAAAAGCCACTTCAGTTCAAGTTCAAGATGGAAAGGAAGACTTGAAGTTGCATCATACCTCACTTCATTTAATAGGGTAGACATTTCTATTATTCTGTGATTTTTCAGGCTTCTTTTATAGTTTCTCTAGTAGCTATTTTCTGGAGTATTTGGAGTCCTATTCTAAGTCTACCTAGTGCCTTAGCATTTAGACATAGGTCTAGTAGAGGCAATGCAATCTATTTGACTATTAGGATTATATTTTGAGTGTTACAGAGTTGTCTTTTGGTAGGTTTGTATTGAGCAACAAGATTAGTTTTTCTCACAAATATGAGAGCTTGTAAAGCCTAAAGACTATACATACAGTATTTACTTATCCTTATCATTGCTTAATAGAAGTAGAATAATTAAAATTTTCCTTTTTCTCTTGCATTCTTTCTTGGAAAGCTTTTTCTCCTTCTCAAATTAGATGAGCTGCCCTAGCTTCCCCCAGCAATTTTCATCTTCCATGACATTTATGGAGATCTGTGTATCAACACCATTGTCATATGAACCATGACATCAGCCCAATAATACACAAGGCCACTGTCATATGGTATTCCTTTGTCCAAGACAAGGTTCAAAAAAGGATTCTTATTACCAACACCAACCTCTACTCAGGACCAATTTGGTATTGATATCGAAATGTATGAAGTGTTGGTATGGGTTAATATTGGACTATGACTCAGTATTAATCACACTAATCGACATGATCCTTTCCTTTTTTATTATATATTTAAGATCCCATTTTCTCTTTTTTATGTGTTTGTGAAAATATAATAATCATATAATAAAAAAGTATAATTTCTACAATTATCTAACTGATGACTCAGGAGGCATATATTCAAATATCATACTTTAGTTCAACAATGTATGAAATTAGAAACTATACATAGCATACATACATGTCTTATTGTTCCCATGTACTACGTTTAATTTTTCAAATCTGCCCTAGATCCTCATAGATCTAGGCTGGATCTTGCGGTCACAACAATAATTCATGAACAAATTCTTGAAGATCAAGGACAATCTGTGATCTATGTGCATCAGTTGTGTTGCCAATCAATATGATGCCCACAACAATATGCATTTGGACAGAGTACAAATGGTATGCTGCTATGCATTACTAAGTGGAGTTATAAAATGTTAATTATGTCCTCTAGTTTCTCCTTTTAAATCCACGACATACTTGATGTTATCTTTGTAAATTGGGCAAAGTTTAGTGCTTTAAATACCTCGAGGCTGTAACCTTGAGAAACTTTGGAAATTATTGGAAGAAGCTAATTTATATTTGATCCATATTTGCCCCTTTTGATTTGGAAGCAGACTAAGTTGAATATAGGGCAACCAAAATGATGAATCATATTCAAAATGAAGCATCAAATGATGGAAAAAGTTTTTTGATCTTGATGAAAGGAATATGTACAAGCCTCAGCTTTATGTTCTCTTTCTCGTAGCTGCCAAGGAAAATTTGCATTGGAAATCTGGTTATAAGAATGAGAAATTAAAAAATATGACCACAATTATGCTTAATATTATTGTGCCATTTGTAAATCTTATTATCAAATTACATTTAAAAAACTCATATAATGTGCTAGAATGGTTGTGAACATTATGGAACACACCTTCGCTGATAAAGAAACGCCATGTACTTGAGTATTCAGTAGAAATTACCAGAACTTCATAAAAAAATTCCCAGCACTAATTTTATGTTGACATGTATTACCTGAGGGATATTGTTAAACCGCAGAACATGGTCAGAAAGGGTGGAACCAGGAAAAACATCTCCTCCAATTGCAATTCCTGAAAAGATCAAGAGAACTTGTACCAGGACATTAACAAAATAAGCTCAACAACATGCATACCCTCATAAATTCCATCCGTTACACGTGCAATTGTGTTGTAAAGCTCATTTGACATTCCTCCCTGTAAGTATAATCTCAATTTTGTCATGAATAGAAATAATGATTATTCTCAATTGTCCAAACGAAAGACTAGGAGAAGGAAAAAAATTGGCAGGCAAGATAACCAAAACAACATTAAATGACAGAACAGTATTGCCAGATAAATGACATAAATTAGTAATGCATTACATAGTGGAAAAGTTAATTGAAACCAAGCTAACATATTTATCCTCTTGGATAAATAGTAAATCTTCAAAATGTTATTAATGAAAATGCTTGCTAGAAAAAATTCATGATCATTCACAAGGTAGTCACAGTTGACCCAGTACAAAGACACTGTTGCATGGAGGTAAGGATGTAAAAGGGATGATCTAAGGTCTGTGGACAATCAGACTTGGAGCTATTGTGCCATATATGCTAGTAAGACCAAGGACCTTTCAGGATCATATTATAGTGCAATAAGGGAATTGATGTTCCGCATGGTGAAGGCCAGGAAAACTGTCCCAGATAACCAGATTCACAGCCTACCTGCTTAAGTCTGTCATTGTACACAATATAATTGTCATGGCCCAAATTTGGGACAATATAATTGTATTACCCCCTTTTAGATCCTAGGCCATCAATACTGCAAATAATGAAGACTAGAAATGTTGCACTACACATAGATAGAAGTCAAATCTGCTAATGATCCCTAGAGTTGAGGAAATGAGCACCTCTTTCAAAAGAATAAGATTGCTTTTGGTGGCGCAAGCTAATTATCAATTCTGTCAAGAAGGAGAAATCATGAAAGATTAAGATATCTCTATATAACCTAGAACAAAGAGGTGGCATGGCCATCAAAATAATGACATGAATTTATATGATTAGCAACAAATCTTAAAGATTAGACGTGACATAGCATGCAGATGGTGTCATCAGCTGCAACCAACTTGCTGATCCCCAACAGTTTTATTTTTTTACAAACATTCTGGTTGCAAATACCTAAAGGAATGAGGGGTTTTTTAATATTATCCTGCCAAATTACCAGAGGGATAGAAAGATTTTATTCTCGTCAAAAACCTCAAACCTCAGAATAGAGAATCTCTCTCCTCATCAAAAACATTTTAGAACCAATAATATAAGATCCCTTCTGACTGAACAAATAGTAGACAATACTAGTTTGCTTTATCATTATATATTTCCATCCTTGCTGTAATCAACCTCAGTAATGTCAAACTAAGCATGCAGGAAATAATGCAAGGAGAGAACGCCATAACAAGGAAGTAAAATAGATAACAATCATTCAACAACTGATGCAGGCTAAAATAACTATCATCAAATTAATTTCTTGAAAGAACTCGTGGGATTCAAATCTTGATTGCACCTGTCAGCACAAGCTGGTATCTACATGTCTGATGGCCAACCAGTAAAAGAGGGGCATACTGGCCTTTTGAAGGCCAGCCTGATGGGCTTAGATCAAATACAAACTTGAGCCTGGTTGAAAAACCGAGCTTACTGCCAACTAGTACGCTCACATACAGTACTTACCAAGCATTAAGCTAATGAAAACCAAACTGTACCAAAAAGTAAGCCTATGGCCAAGTAATAGTACCAGAGTTCCTTTTGTTTTTTATTTTTATTTTGCTTCCAAGTCCCGACAGCTGTAAACAGCTGTCCTTATCTCTCCCACTGTTTCTCTCCACCTCTTCCTTGAAAGTTTCCTTTGCTTCCACCTATTTTGCCTCATCTTCCTCCTCCTCCTCCAATTACTATTATTCCTTCTCTGTCTCCTCCTTATACATGCTCCCATAAATCCCGCCATGCCACTGCCTCCATCAAGTGTATGCCTTTCCATCCTCTCCTTTCCTCATCTCTCTCTCTCTCTCTCTCTCTCTCTCTCTCTCTCTCTCTCTCTGCTTGTAGCAGTATGGGCTGGACTTGTACCAACACCCAATATGCCGGTGCATACCAATAATATACTGGTCTGGCTAAGAACCAGTTTACTTGATGAAATCTTTCAGGTGCAACCAGATATTAAGTCTCACTAAATTCCATATGACTTTGATCAAGACAGAAACTATACAGTACATAGAGTACAACTAATTTGGAATGCCATAATAGGAGACATACCGATTTAGACACAAATCCAACTGACCCAGGCCTGTAGAGCTTGCATTTTATTATATTATCAAGAGTTCCAGCTGTATCACCAATCCTGAAAGCTCCAGCCTGAATGCCCCCAACAGTAGCAGGACCAATGACAACCTTCAAGAAACTTAAGAATCAGTGTCTGTCTATGATAATATTCAAATGGATGATATTTGTAAAGCATTGGTTAAAATAGCTATAGGTTTTCCAAGATTCAATTCAATAGACCCAAGGTGATGATGGCTCATGGTTCCAAACCTTGTTATTGGCTCTTGCATAAGCAATTAACTCCTTGGTATCTGATTCTGGAACACCTTCAGCTATAATGGCTACAACTCTAATAGTTGGTTGATTCAGAGCTGCCATGGAAGAGGCAGCTGCACTGCATATATGGCAACAAAACAGGTGATGCAAATACAAATTTACTGTTACTTATTTCTAACCTAACAAATGAAGGAACAAATTAGCTTACCTTCTAAATGATGCAAAGTTGATAAAGACATCAGCAGTTGGGTGAGTTGTACATGCTGTTTCAATACTGTAGTAAATAAAACAAAAATAATCTATCAAAATGATCATATGTAATTTTATAAACGCAAGTGAATCATGTTACAATTAACTGAATCATGTTACTAATAACTAAGAACAAACAACATTATCATTGATTCTAAAATATAACAAATATTCATTTTTTTAATGTTTAATAATACAATAATGCACAGTTTTTAATGTTGGACCAAAGGTCTTCATTGAATATGCTTGTGTATATTTTTTTATGAATATCCATTTTTAAATCTTTAATGCATAAATAGACATTAACCATATAACCACAGATCTATACTAAATATGTCCATACTTTTTTTTTTAAAAATGACAAAATAATCTAAATCTTTATTGATCTTGTTGTAAAAAACACTTAAGACACCAAAGAACTGTAGGTCTTTATGTCATGTAGTCGCTTTAATTATATCCAGTTACTTCTACTTAAAAAAGTTGTAAATCATTGATGATAAGGTGGGCTGAACTCATTCTCGGTCATGATCATTTTAGAACTGTAAGAAAATAGTGATCTTTCATATTTCAGTATGACAAGGTAAACCACCCCATTTTCATGAAGTAGACCTACACACAGAAAACATGCAGATTTATATCCCCTGCCACCTAGCATGGTTTTAAACTTTTAAGACTTCAACATATGCAACTCAAATTGGGCTTTGGACCATAACTCAAACAACAGACAAAATATGGCATCATTCAGCTGTGTATATATCAGAAGAAAACACACACTATCACCGAAGGCATTATATGTTTGCAGTACCAACTAAAATATACATTTAAGTTTAACAAAGATCAGTAGAAGTTTGAATTCACCTTGAGTGAACTGGAATTGCAATCTCCTCTTGTCCAAAAAATAGTTTTTGAAACCCTTCAGAACCTGGATTAACTATTCCAGCCACAGAAGGTGTTTCTCTCCCTGTGAAGAAGATAAAACGATGACCATACTTTATAACTGTAATTGTAATACAATCATTTCATTTACTGAAAATATAAGAAAAGAAACAAAACACACCACAAAGGAAGTCAAAATCAAGCATCCTCTGTATGGGAAGTTGCTTATAGTTGTAAAACAAAGCTTGTGTCTTCTGTGAAAATAGTTGTCCGGTGGCCATGTCGTGGAAATGCAACACCGGGAACCTGCAAAGAACACCTAATAAGGACTAACCAACATGAATATAAACGTTACTCCGAAAAAAAGGAGCAATGGAACATCAAAACTCAAACATGATTTCTTTTGCAATTACCTAAAGTTTACATGGAATTTTTTTGCCACACCTTGTTTTTTCATTTAAAAGTTAGACATCACAAAAAAACATGGAAAGCAGGGAAATATAACCTAAAATATTGAAACAAACTTCTTTTCCTTTACAAAGGTTCTTTGTCATGACTGTTTTGTAGCTTTTGCTTCACTACTGTAGATTCCATTTTGAACCAACTTAGCTCAAATTAGAAATCTTAAGGGTATCGGCACCGACTGTTACCGCAAACTGGCAACGAATGAAGGCTCTAGTCCCGGAAAAACACGTCCGCAGAGCTTCACGCACGAAGAGCGGATGTCATAACAAGAAAATGCTGATCTAAAACCACCAAAATAATTTCCTATGATTTAAAGAGTATCATTAACTAGGATGGACAAAATGCGATATCTATTGGTCAGATCAGCAAAAGAAACAAGCCAAAAAAAAAAGGGGAAAATAATATCTCGATTGACCACGATCCCTCACCACGGGCCGTATTCGATGCCACATTGCGAAAACCGAACACGAGATCCAATCAAAATGGACGCAATCAAGCCCTAATTAAGAAAACAGCTGCGCGGCGCAGATCCGCACACAAACACGCAAGATCGCTACCGCGACCAAATACGATGATGAACAACAACTCAGGAATCGAATTCCAAAACTAATCCCAGGACATTTTCGACGAAATTACTGCGAGAACGAGGACGCACTCGATTAATCTCGAGGGAAGGCCCGCGATGAGAAGGGGTGGAGAACGTCCGCTGTGGTGAGGGG
The DNA here is from genome assembly GCF_036884655.1 of Musa acuminata AAA Group. Lineage (NCBI taxonomy): Eukaryota > Viridiplantae > Streptophyta > Magnoliopsida > Zingiberales > Musaceae > Musa > Musa acuminata. The sequence goes on from NC_088349.1 coordinate 12,634,221, forward strand.
CATTTCGGTGGGAGAGCTCTGGGGACTTTAAATGGTGCGGCGGGAGGTGTACGACCATGGGCACGTCCGGGAAATGCTTCTCGTCTTAACTATTCACGACTTAGGTAACGACCAGCACCTCTTGTAGCTTCAGTCGGTACAAAGCCACGTTTTCGAGTTGTAGCTTCAGTCGGTACTCAAGTCGGCTTTATCAACAGCACTCCATGGGAATCACGAGAAACCTTCGTTCATCTATTAGTCGCCAAAAACACCTGCCGGGTGAGGAGACGCAGCGACGTGACTCTCCGGTGGAGCTCACCAGCAACGCCAACCCTGCGACCGGTCATCGGGCAGGTGGAATAACGGGTACGTATCAAACAGGCGGGTTCGGAGCCCTTTGGTGAAGCTGGTCGGTGTAGGAGATGGAGAAGAGTATGCAAATTACTCGAGTATCCCTGGAGCAATCGTTAATCCTGTGTGTCGGGGAGGGAGGGGCCCGCAGTGGGTTTGGTGAGCAGGAGTTACTGGATTCTGACGCGTGGACGATGCTTAAATGTGGGATCGGCTGAGAGGTACGGATCATCGTAGAAACGTGAGAGTCGAGTGTCGAATGGCCACGGAGCGATGAACGTAATTTCCGTAGCAAGGAAAACACCAGCTCCAACGCACGGTCAGTGAATCTTTAGATATAAGCGATGGCACTGATATTGAGCGCCACGTTTTAAACACGGAGTCCGTCCACTAATCCGATTACCGAGGAAAACGTGAGCGAACAAACAAGCACGTGAGGTGCACGCTGGGTTCGAGATCAAGTAGCTTTTGATTTTGGAGACTTGATTTATTTGTTTTATCTCATTTTTAATCTAAAATGTGGTGTTTTATATACGTTTTCTTTTTATATGATGGATGATCATGACTGTTTGAGTTTAAATCCCGGAGGCAAGATCGTCAACGACCGGTTCTTCATCATATTATTTGGACAATTTGAACCTTTCAAAATATCCATTTACTCGTCAATTTTGAAAATTTTTTAGCTCTATTAAAAAAAAAAACTCAATTATTATCATAAAATATTGGTGTAAGGAAAATCCCTATAGAACTGAACAATCAGAAACCGGAAGCATGCATGTCTAGTGACGATTTAGCAATCAAACCCTCTCTCATTGGTTGAATGTCAACCAAACACTTCATAAACAATTTTATGAAGATGTTATCGCTGTAGTACCTCTTTAACTATTCTTAGATTTAAAAAAATTATCTTAAAATCTCTATAATTCTCAAAATAAAACATCAACCTCTATTTACCCTAACGTCATTTGTTTTATCGATGAAAGCACAAAAACGATAGACAAAAAGATAATTTTAACATTTCAAATGTAATGACAAATGATGATACTATTGGGGGTGATAAGTGATTGTTATAAATGAAGAAAAGAGATGACAAAAAATCTCTATAGTTATCAAAATAAAACATCAAACTCTATTTACCCTAACGTCATAAACGATGGAAAAAAAAAAAATTTTAACATTCCAATTATGTTTTTTATGGTGACAGATGATGACACTATTGGGGATGATGAGTGATTGTTGTGAACGAAAAAGAACGATGATGTAGATATCGATGCTTTGCATCTACGTCGATGCCGATTAACAACTGCATCGACTATCGATGTCGACATAGATATAGAGCACCATCGTCATAGTTACCAAGGAATGAAAAGGTTATTCGATATCTGCATCGATGCCAACGCAAATGCAGAGTACCACTCGACATCTACATGGGCACCAACAATAATGCGAGCCACTCGACGTCTACATGAGCACCAACAATAATGCGAGAAAGGACAACATTGCTATGCATCTACATCAACACTGATGCAGATGTCGAGCAACCCTTTTATCGCTCTACATCTATATCAATGTTGATGCAGATGCAAATACAAAATATCGCTCAACATCTACATCGACATCGATGCAAATGCAAAACGATATTGCTCTGCATCTATGTCAACGCCAACAACGATACGAAGAAAAGTGATGCCTCTCTACATCTATGTTGATGCTAACATAATTGTTGAGTGGTGCCAACGTAAATACAAAACATCAACATCTACGTTGTCACCTCACCTCTTACCGTCGCTCTCCCTCCTCATCCATAATAACCACCCACGACTCCTAACAACGTTATCGTTTGCCATTATCGAAAACGTAATTGAGATACTAAAATTATTTTTTTTTCCATCGTTTGTATGCTTCCGTCAATAAAATCAATATCATTAGAATAAATGAAGCTAGATATTTCGCTTTCATAATTTTCATAAAAGATTTAACTATAGAAAGTAATCAATCTATAATTAACCCACAATTTATCACTAAGAATTTATCACTAAGAAATAATTGCTTGATTGATACCAAAAAAAAAATTTAACAAGATCTACAATAGATCGAGGCAACCCCTCCATGCAGAGATCACCGGTGACATGGGATTCCCTACGTGTTTGCAATCTTAGAAAATTTTTGTCTAGCTGAAGAAAACATCAACAAGGCAACTGATATAATTGGTCGCACAAACACAAAATAAATGGCCAACTATATCACCCAAAGAACCATAACCAGGTATCAAAGATAACTTGAAGATAAATCAAATTAGATATATTATCTAAATAAGCTTTTTTTTTGTTTTAAAATTTAAGCAATTTGGTAGAACTAGCACAAGGATTCTTTAATAATGTTAGGCAGCTGATATAGACAAAAAACCATAAAAGAGGGAACCTCAATTTCTATAATTCAGAAGTTGAATATAAGTGTACTGACAAATACAACTATAGAACAGTAGGAAGACACTTCAACTTATTATATTCTTCAATTGTTACAACATATAAAAATCAATAAGATAAACAAACTCAATGCATAACAATCCCAGAAAATTATCTTTTTTTTACTACAATGCTTGTAAAACTATCTGAAGAAAAGGAAAACAAACAAAGATCACACTCACCAAAAAATAACAAAAAATAAAAACATTTAACCGCACAAATGGGCTGAGCTCAGTAACTGGCCCCATATCCCAGAAACCAAATACGATAGAGGGTCAAACCAGACCTGACAGGCGAGTCAAGTAGGATCCGGCTAGAAATCAGCAGCCACAAACAGAAAAATGCAATGACAGGCTAGCTTCAAGCCAAAGCATAGGTATAAATATACAATGTTGATCAGTGTTGTCCACGCTTAACACGACAACCTAGATGCATTATTTGCTGCAAGGATGTGCCACATATACCCATGAGAACCTATATCGTTTCAAAGGATAGAATAAGTTCAAATGTCCAAGTTATCAATTCGTCAACCAAAAATTTAGGTTTGTGAAGTTCCAGCTAGTGAAGAATGAGTTATATATGACTGATAAAATAATCTAGATGACAGAAGAAGCAAACACATTACCATAAATACATTAGGTATAGATTGATCGTGATGTAACATGACAAAGATTAACAATTTATAGAAAACATGTATCCATACATTAGAAAAACATTAACGATCCCACCCAGAAGGCCGCTTCCTTTCTCGAGGTCTATCTCTCACACTGCAATCAATGAAAACAATAGATCAGAGAGCATTGACATGCCCAATTGTGTGTCCAACAGATACACAATACACATTAGCAAATACACTGTGCATCAGCAATATCAGTCTAACATCAAGATTTAAAGTGTACAATCTGGTTATTTGACCAAGAAACTCTCCACAAGGTTTTAGGATGCTGAAGAAGAAAGTAGAGGAAGTATTCGTGAAACTGGAAAAATCAACTCTATGAATTCTTATCATGTACCCAAGCACAAAATAGTCTGTTTACTTTAAAAAAAAAGGGTAAAAAAATCATATCCAATGCTTCTAAGAGAACAATCAATATCAAGATTGACGTGATTTGCAGTTTTGCTGGGATCCAAATGCATCCATAAAACTATAAAAATTCAATTTCAGGAGGCTAACCTTTCAGAGTTCTTCTGGTTCCCATTCTCGATTCTGCTTCCTTCATTCTTAGTGGCAGGAATGAAAGTAGTAAGCGACTGTGCTTTGTATGCCTCCCCACCAATCGAACCACCAGAGACAAAACCAGATAAAGATGGTCTTGTGGTAGAGGATATGTTACCCTCAGAATTAGAAGAGGCAGCAACAAAATTGCTTTTGAACTGTGCCATCATCCCTGTTCTCAGTGAATTAACAGCAGCAGATCTGCTTGGAACAGAATGAGATGTTGCTGCATTTGCTGTATCAGGATTGTAGCCGATACCAAGCCCGAAATCAACACCACGTACACCTCTCCCACTTCCATTGCCACCTTTTCCTCTGCGTCCCCCCTTCTTTCCACCTGATAAAGGGAATCTTTGTGTTACAACGAAGGCAAGAAAATATTGACTTTACCTCTCTCGGGGTCACATGCAGTAATCCATATACACATACCAGAACCTTTTCTTGCATCACGTTTGGCCCTGAACCTCCCATCCTAAATTTAATAGAAGTTTAGATAAACTCATTTCATGGAGAACTAAAGAAAAATAATGCTCACACTTTACAACTTTGAAGTATATGGTTTATCTAAAGAATAAAAGGTTACATGTCTTTGCAAAAGGAAAATGAATCTGAAAGTAAAGTTTAGATGGCACTTCCATGAAGTCTCCGATGGAAAATTTGAAGAGCAACACTTCAACAATAAATCATAAAAGAGATGTTTTTATGCTAATTATTTAATGCAGAATGTGACGAAGTTGTACACCATGATGTGGAGAATCAGGACTACAAATGGTTAGATGTCCAACAACTCAAAACTGTTTAATGTGGCAGAATAGCTTTGTTCTTTTAACTTGGGTTGGCCTAGGGTAAATCTTCTTTGAAAAACTGATAAAACCCAACATAGACAGGTTAACTAAAATGGAATTTGTGATGGGATCAGGTTACTGTTGCACACGAGCCCATCATAAGGTGCAGTGTGGTTGGATTGGGACTGGATGCTTGAAAAGTCACATGAAGTAAAGGTAAGTCTTCCATTTGACCAACCAACCAAGATGCAGCCTTCTATACAGAAAAAACAATTAGGCAAATTTGCTGAGACAACCTTGTTCAAAGTGCACAAACAATGAACAAAAAATGTTAAGTCATACCTTCATAGCAAGATCCATTAGCTCAGCAGGGACATCTTGACCAGCAGCTATCAAGCTGTTGACTAATTCACCAGCAAAACGTGCTTCCTTTTGTGTGATAAGTGTGTATGCAGTCCCATCTTTATCCCCAGCACGGCCTGTTCGACCAATACGATGGACGTGCATGTCCATATCTCTGGCAATATCAAAATTAACAACTGATTTGATTGACTTTATATCAAGTCCACGGGCAGCAACATCAGTTGCAACAAGGACATGGTAAATTCCCGATTTAAACTTCTGTAAAATGTCCATGCGGGAGGCCTGGTCCTTGTCACCGTGAAGGGCTGCAATTTTAAATCCATTTGGAATCAACTGGCTTTCAATCTCATCCACTGTACCTTTCTTCGAAGCAAATACAAGAACATCCCCATCATCAATCATTCCAGGTAGTTTTTCTAAAAGCCAAGGCATCTTCTCAGCATCAGAAGAAATTACATTAACAACTTGAGTAATGTCCTCATTTGCTGTTCCTACCTCACCAACTGTAACCCTTACAGGATCAGAGAGAATTTCTCTTGCTAAACGTTCAACTTTGTAAGGCATAGTGGCAGAAAAAAGTAAAGTTTGACGATCTGGTCTAATTTGACCAACAATAGATCGTATTTGTGGCTCAAAGCCAAGATCAAACATCCGATCAGCTTCATCTAGCACAAGATAAGTTGCCCTAAGCATTGTAAGGGCCTTCATCTTCAGCAAGTCTATCAATCTTCCTGGCGTGGCAACAACTACTTCACAACCTGCTTTGAGTTCTTTGAATTGGTCAAGTTTGGAGACACCACCATACACAGCTCCAACTCGTATTCCATATGATTTTGCAAACTTCCTAGCTTCTAGATAAATCTGATGTGCTAATTCTCTAGTAGGGGCACATATTACGCCTATTGGACCTTCTCCTTTGTCAAGTTCAGGCTGATCCATAATATGAACAATCATAGGAAGAACAAATGCAGCAGTTTTACCAGAGCCTGTTTTTGCAATGCCAATAACATCTCTACCAGAAAGTACAATGGGCAGAGCCTGACACTGTATTGTTGTTGGTTTCTCATAGCCCTGCTTTGTGATAGCACCCATTAGTGCAGGAGAAAACCCACATTCTTCAAAGAGTTTGATTGGCTTTGGTACATCAAAACCTGAAACCCGTATGGCTAAACCTTTCCGATATTCTTCAACTTCTTGCTCGTTCATTCCTATAAAACAAAAGAAAGATAAGATATTGAGTATATGTTTCAGAGAATCTTCACTACATACTGACTCCTACATAGCACCTTAAGAGAAAATAAATCAACAAACATATAATTGACAAGGTTTCCTTTGAGGCTTTGCCAGATTCTGTGACAAAAAGCCTAGAAACAGTACTAATATACAACATAACAACTTAAAGATACCAAAATGTTAAACTGAGCAAGTGAGAACTTAAAAAACACCTTATGAGGCTTTTAGACAGTATAACAATGTCTAAGCAGTCATTCATAGGAATAATAATCATATGCAGCAAAACGCTGCTCATTAGAGGTGCATCTAAACTTTGATATCCAACATGGTAGCAGAATATACACTTAGCACAACTATGAAGAATAACAATGTAGGAAAAAAAAAGAAAGCATTTCAGTTTATTTAGAAGAATCAACAGCAGCAACCAACAACATCTAAGGTTATTTAGATTTTAGAGCATAATCTCAAAATTCCAGAGTACTCAATGAAAGCCGATGATTTTGACTAAATTTCATAAATTACCAATGAGGGGCATATTGTATTGCATATCAAAATTGCTGTTATTAGTAGAAGAATTCAATCAGTTTATTTCATTCCATGGATCGTGTGAAGTTTCAACCTTAAGCTTACTTGGTCATTATGTTAATCCACATGCAGGCCAAATTAGCATAGTACAAACCGTAACAACAAGCAGGTTAGGTATTCATTAGCAAAACAGAGAGTAACATAATAATCTACTTAAGAATGTGAAGTTATCAGAATCATCTCAGCCATCAAAAACAAGAGAAAAGCTAGAACATTTACCTGAGATCGACGGTTGCTCCTCATAAAAGTCCTTGTTAAACGGCTCATAATCAATGGTGCCATGATCTAATGCTGGAATTGGCTCGATCTTCCTCTTGTCCACTACAATCGGGTTATCGTCTGAATCATATTCAACCATACCCAAATCAACCGCCTTCGCCGCTGCATACACCTCCTCGTCAGAGTCATACCCGGCGTGAAGAGCCTCCGACGCCAGAGTCAATCCAGTGTCCTTCTTGGACCGCAAGAAGCTCTCGACCGGGTCGTCCTCATCGTCGTCCTTGTACTTGTCGTCCTTGTCCTTGGGATTCACAGAGGCAGGAGGCGGCGCCCGGATCTCCTCCTGGATCCCCTCCATGAAGGCGTCGAGTGGGTCAATCTCTCCGTCGTCACCGGCGGGGGACGACCGCTCGGGGAAGTCGGGCTGGTCGTAGTCGATATTGTCAAGGTCGGCGTCCTCATGGTTGTCGTGGCCGCCGCCGCGAGAGGAAGGTGGGACGTAAAGGCGCTGCGGTGCCGATGTGCGCTCAAAGTTGTAGGTGGCGGGGCGGTTGACGCCGAATCCTTCGAAGCCAAACTTCCGCTTCGACATGGCGATCGCGAGATCGAGGAGAAAGAGAAAAAAGGGACTACGGTTCGGATCCTGGAGCCGGAGATAGGGAAGGAGGGAGGAATCCAAGGTCGATATACGGGATTTGGTGAGAGAGGTGGAAACCCTAACAAGGGTTTGGATTCGGGGATTGTGAGAGCTATGGGAAGGGGAAGAGAGACAAGGCATCAACCAAGTCGAAGGAAGGGAGACCCAGCGACCGATAAGTATCTAGCCGGTCTGGTCGGACCATATCCTCTGATTTCGTTAACGTCGTGTTCCATTATGAGTTATTGGGTTCGGTTTGGTTCGGTTCAGGTGGGATAAATTTGAGGCCCATGAGACTTGCAACTCTGCGACTCGGCCACCAAGTCCAACTCGGCGTCGTACTCAAAGCCCATATAAAAGGTTGAAACGCCCCTTTCACCCCAAGAAGAACCGAGAGAGACCTCGAAGTTCCAGTGTCTTCCTGCTTTCGCCCCGCCCTCGCCCTCGCGAACTGTTGCTCTTTTCGTATCTTATCTTCAGATTTGACAGATTTATTCTCTTCCTTCTCTCCGTTTCTAGCTGTTAGTGGTTGCTTCGAAATCGATGGCTGGGGTCCCCAGAAAGCCGGACCGAGACCGCTCCATGGTAAGTATTTTCACGAAATCGCATCTCTTTTTATGTTTTCTGGACAAAATTCGAGCCTTTTATTGTGTTGATGAGGAAGCAGTACCTACCTGTTGTTCGTAGACGAGAACAATTTTTTTATCCTCCGCCCTTCTGATGAAATAGGCTTAATGATATTAACTATGATATGGTGACGGTGAAAAAATGTTAGAATAAGAGCGTAGCCGGGTTTGTTTTGCCACAAAATTCTCTCTTTCGCTTTTTATGCTGTTATTGGAACTTAAGAACATTTTCACCGCAAATACTTTGTTTCTTAGGAGTTCAAGGGTTTCTTGAACGACCTGAAAGACTGGGATGACTTGCTTAAGGACAAGGACGAGAAGCTGAAGGGCCATGCCCGCCAGAACAAAAAGCCGGTAGTGTTTTATTTTTAGTTTTCTTATAGGCTAATATTGCAATGTGCCTGATGTAACAGCCAATTCTGCTGTGATTGCTTGGATGCTGAAGATTGCTTACTTAAAAATTTTACTCTAAACAAGTAAACATTATGATGTAAGAGAATAATGCAGTATTATTATATTCTTTCCTCTACTACTACATTCATCTTTGAATTGTCACTGGTACAAGTAGTAAAGTTATCCACTTTTACATAGGTCCTAATACGGTGGCTATATGATCTTTTGTTGGATGTTTCTCATGAGTATATCAAAGAGTCGAAGCACAACATGAATGCAAGACCTGAATAAATAAGTAGTTGAGTTGTTCTTTGGGTGGTCAATGTTTGTGTATTTTTCTACAGACCTTTCATTTTTTGACAGATGTGGTGATTTCTGTTATTCTGTTTCTCATAATGAGCATATGGCCGCCGGATTTTCTGCCCAAGATGAATCAATGTTGCAAATCCCCAAGTTTCTTTTGCTGAACAGTGAAAAAATCACTGCCAGACTTCTGTATCCATTGTCTTGTCCACTTTTTGCAATTGACTGATAATGACATAAAAATTGGTCCTTCAGATTATGTTATGTATTTGTAACCATCTGCCTCCTAATCAGGTTTATCATAATCCTTTCATAGATTGAGTTTCAAAAAATGTATTTGGTTCATCAAGAGCCTTTTCTTTTTTTAATCTTGCGTAGTTGTGGCACTGGTGACCACATATTATTTGATCGTCCTTCTGATCTTCATTCTGTCTACTATAACATCTTTGTACAGTTTTAATTTATTTGTGCACAAATGAATTTGAAAGTTGCAACCCTGATGAACTGAAGTCATGCTTAATTATTTGTGGATTATTCTGTTACAATTAAATTGTATGGAACTGCATTTTTGTTAGCTTGAGAACTGAATATATGGATAATTTGCACTACATATATCTGTTTTTCACGATGCATTCTTGATTTATGATACTTATGCCTGCATATACAGTATAGTGGACTTGCTATGTTGCCCTTGGCTCAATGAGCCTTATTGCATTTAAAATCATTTTGTCCATATTATTTTATTCAGTAGCTCCAGGCAGTGGAGTTCATGTATATTCTGATTTGGCCTTACTGTATTCCAAACCAAGATATGTTCACAATGAATCCATGGTTACTGCTTTTAGCATTTTGTCAATCTTTTTTTTTTTTTTTTTGCATAGTTATTGGTGTTGATAATAGTAACTGCTTATCTTTTATTCAAATTGCATGAGCTTCAATTAATTGCAGATCTTAGTTCTACTGCTGAGAAGTGAAACATAGTATAGAGCAAGGTTCGCAATACCGTACCGTACCGGTATTTTGATCTGGGCTCGGTACTGGTACGGTACGGTATACCGAGCGGTACACCCAGATGTGCCGAGTACTGTAGTATTGCTATGGTGTTACAGTGCACTGCTACAGTGCTACAGTATACTCGGACCGGTAACAGACGGTCCGTGTACCGACAACCGGTCGGACCGGTACATACCGCCCGTACCGGGCGGTAGTACTACAGACCCTGGTATAGAGTTTGCTTTATGCTTTTCATAGTTTGTTTTTTTTGCTTAACCGGAACTATTGTTATGTTGGAGGGCTCACTGCAGAATCCTGGAATTATTGATGGATATAAAGAACCTCCAAGAAAGGTTCCAGCAGTTGGTGTTAAGCCAAAATCTGATGTAGTTTTTGATTTTTCTTCTAATGATCATTCCGCACCGTATGATTATTCAAAATATACTGATGCAATTGGCCAGATGTACAGTAGCAATCTGAATGATGAAGCTTTACCTGATGCTGCATCAGAGAAAGAGCTGGTAGGAAGATACTTTTCATGTATAGAATGGTTAGATTCTTCTGTGACAACTGTTATTTCTTTTTTCTTCTTGTAGGGTAACGAATATTTTAAGCAAAAAAGGTTTCTCGAAGCCATTGAGTGCTACTCAAGAAGTATTGCACTATCTCCTACTTCTGTTGCTTTTGCAAATAGAGCTATGGCTTATCTCAAACTTAGAAGGCAAGTTTCTCATGTTATCTGCTCATGATGTTATTGGTTTGACGTTAAAATTGAAGTTATATGTTGTTGTTTTAAAGATAAATTTGAACTTTCTATTATGTTTTTTCTTTTTTACATGTTTAAAGGATTTTGAAGAAATTGTACATTGTGCAAAGCAGGTTGTATTCTAGTTTATGAATTATTTTGTAGGAGCTCTCATGAATTTTTTCTAGGGTTTTAAACTTCAGATACAAGTCTTTGTTTTTTTTTTCATATTTGTTGCATAAATAAATAACCTTTAAGGTTTGATTTTTTAAAGAAACAAACTGTTACACTTAGGTATATCTTTATTATGTCAAAATTTTGGATTAGTGATTCTAAATCTTAATCTTTGTTTAGTCACTTTCTTCCAAAGTTTCAATATGATGGCTCAGAAGTACAATTCAGCAATAATTTGTGCAGTTCTGTATATGGTCTTTGTGTTGATTAAATGCTAGAAGAGTGTCTTTCCGATTGATAAAATGCTTTCTTCAGATTTCCAGATTATAGTGTATATGATCAGATCTGACCTTTTAGTTTGTTAGGTATTTTACAATCATTCTGGATTCTGTCAGATCCTACATTTATCTGTTTTCATTCTTTATTTTAATTTATAACTTAATTTTCCATTTTAAAATTTAAATGTTCTAATTGTAATAATTATAGCTCTATGTCTGATGTATTATCAGATACTTAATGCAAGTAACTCCACCTTTTAGGACTTTGGCAAATTTCAACTATATACAAATTAAAGAAATTTGTCTTTGATATCATTGAGAGGTCGGACTAGAGATATCCTATGTCTCTCTGTTCAAGCTTTATTTGCAACTAGTTATGATAGATAAAATGTTCTTTCTTGATGCCTTTGGTCTTTCTTCTCACCAAGCTTTTAAAAATTCCAATCCTATTAGAAAACTTGGTTGTAGAATTCTTGTGGCCTTGTAAGCCAACTGGAAACTTTTATTGTTCTAGTAATTCTATGCTTCAGTTTGGGTCATTACTTGTAATAAAATATTTAAAGCTATGAGGTTAGAACTTCTTGGGCTTTTATAAGGTATTATTGAAAATATGAAAGAAGAATTGGAGAAATAGAGTTGCCAAAATTGGCTAATTTAGATCTTTTATCTTCCTTCTTCCATGTGATTTTGGTGGTTCTTATTTTTAATTGATGGTGTGCCTTACACATGTTTGTTAGATTTGAAGAGGCCGAGAATGACTGTACGGAGGCCTTAAACTTGGATGATCGTTATGTCAAAGCATATTCACGTAGAGCTACTGCCAGGAAAGAACTTGGAAAGCTTAAAGCATCATTAGAGGGTATAAGATAATATGTTTGGTCTCTTGTAGTTTTGATATCTAGTTCATGCATTTTGAATTCAGTTATCTTGTTTCTAGAACTGGTGATCCTTAAGTTCTGATTACAGATGCTGATTTTGCTGTGAGACTTGATCCAAATACTCAAGAACTTAGAAAGCAGTACTCTGAGATAAAAGCTTTGTATGAGAAGGTAACATCTATGTTTCTATTGGTCTTTTAGCATTTCTAAGTACTGTTGTTTTACCTAAATATTTATATACATTTTTCTTAAGATGTTCTTTAAACAAAATTATTCAGCAGCTTACATAGGGTTTGTGTTGTATATTTCATGCACTTGGGAAGTGGATACTCATGCATACTTAATGATAAAGCTTTCTGATGTATGACAACACAGGAGCCTGTGATGCCACCATGAGAGAGCAAAGCGTAAGTTCTCTCTGCCATGAGGAACTTATGAAGAAAAATGTGCAAAATCAGATTCTTAAACATCAGATTCATCCTTGCCAGAATAATGCTGCAAGGATGTATGCCAAATTTGCTAGAGGAAATGTTAAAATGGGTGTTGGTGATTAGGTACTATAGCGCTAGCCGCTAGCTTCAACTCATTTCTTTGCCATTTGTTGATGAGATACTTGTTATCATGGATATGGAATCCTTTGGCACATCAATTTTACATTGCTTCTCTTCCGCTTGAGAAGGAGATTTGATATTTAATGGCAAGATTATGTATGTTATGCCTTTGGTATACATCCTTGCGAGAATAATGCTGCAAGGATGTATGCCAAATTTGCTAGAGGAAATGTTAAAATGGGTGTTGGTGATTAGGTACTATAGTGCTAGCTTCAACTCATTTCTTTGCCATTTGTTGATGAGATACTTGTTATCATGGATATGGAATCCTTTGGCACATCAATTTCACATTGCTTTTCTTCCACTTGAGAAGGAGATTTGATATTTAATAGCAAGATTATGTACGTTATGCCTTTGGTATACATCCTTGCCAGAATAATGATGCAAGGATGTATTGCAAATTTGCTGCAGGAAATGTTAAAATGGGTGTTGGTGATTAAGTACTATAGCGCTAGCTTGTATAGTGCTAGCTTGAACTCATTTCTTTGCCATTGTTGATGAGATACTTGTTATCATGGATATGGAATCCTTTGGCACATCAATTTCACATTGCTTCTCTTCTGCTTGAGAAGGAGATTTGATATTTAATGGCAAGATTATGTATGTTATGCCTTTGGTTATCTACCTGTATCTTGATGTTTTTTATTTATTGTTTGAGTATAATATATTTTTTTACTTATAGATTTACTTTGATGGAAGACATGAATTTTTGGTGGTCATTGGCATTCTCATCATGTTTTTCTTTTCTGAATTTTATGAATCTTGTCTTAGTACTTAGATATTTTTCATGCCGGATATATCTATTGCATCTTGTTACCTAATATATTGATCGATGTTGACCTAATTGATGGTGCAATCAGTGCTGCAAATCTATTAACAAGCTTATATCTTATATAAGATCGTATCTGGTTTTGACCAAGTGTGATTGATTATATTCCATATTTTTATTCCGTTTTTGTTTCCTTGTCTAATGGAGTTACTCTTAGATATATTGTGGTAATTTGTTTTCAAAATTGACCTGCAACTACCAGTTAAATTTATTTTCTGTTCAATTTGTTCTTTATTCCTTAGTAGGTGTGACAAAAGTAGATCATGTTCACCTTTAATTTTTTAAATTTAGAAGGAAGTCACCATATCTTTTGGCAATTTTTAATTCTAGAACATTTAATGTGAACTGACTAAGTTTTTTGTTAATCCTTTTATTGTTGTTATAAGTTAAATATTTTTTTAGGAAATCAGGAAGGTTATGTTCGTTGACTAATTCAGATCTGGTGTTATAGGAGGTTGCCAACAGGAAATCTGGAGCCTTAAAAGAGGCAAGTAAAGAGAGCCAACGGGCAGATGGCTTGCAAGTGGAATCAAAAATTATCCAAGATGATTATTTGATCTCAAATAGAGTCCACAATGCAGCAGCAAGTTCACATAAATCCAGTGTGGTGGTATGTGGTGATTGATCTTGCCTTTTTTTTTTATAATCATTTGATACTAGTGATGAGAGTGGATCTTGGTACAATAGTGAGATTGTTCCTTTTTCCTATCTGTGAGACCATGTTCAAGTTCCGGAAACTGCCTCTCCATATTCTAAATATATAGATAAGACTGTCCTTTGGCCCCAAACCTACACTGGTGAGAACTTTGTGCACTACATATGTCCTCCTATTTGATACTGGTGGTAATTACTAGAGAAATGTTGAGGAAATAAAACACTAGCCTTAAGAACTGAGATGTGTAAATCACATATGTAAAGTGTCCATGCCCCATGCCTGTTTTTGCTATGTAGAAATGAAAAAAAAAATGGTATCATATTTTCAGACATCCAGTTACTCACTTCTTGTGAAATGGTGTTGTTCAGTTAGATATATGTCATTATATAACTTGAAGCATGCACCCAGCTGCACCAATGTGGTCATTATCATTGCATTCTTGCAAGTTTATGCGACCAAAACACGGGGGAGCAAATACTATTATAGTAGTTGCTCTGCTCACAACATTTTCATCCTGCCTTCTTCCGTTTAGATGTACAACCTGGAAAATTTTGTAAGATGACACCCTCTTCTGTTTAGGTGTACCACCTGGTTATCAATGTCCTACTTCTCAAACAATATCCTTTACTTCCCCTGAACTTCTGTCTATGCTACACTTACAGATCATAAGTTCCATTTTATTATCTATTAGCAAACTCTGCAGAAGGAATAAAGAAATATTACTTGGATTTGTTCTTGTCATTATCTAGAAAAAGAAAGATATTCATTGGTTTTTCTTCTTCTATTGTTGGGAATCAAGCCTATAATTAACCTTTTTTGGATTGAGGCCAGTTTCATTCGATATGTTACCATCTAGGTCATCCATGCCTTTCTAGATATGTTCTTTTTCTTTGATATTTTGAACTTGTTTCCAAACTAGCTTTTGCCTTGATATTTTGAATGAGCCTTTATTGTGAAAAATTTCCAGGACTAGTACTTTTGATGATGTGAAAGGGCGCTTAATAATTGCCTGAAAATGCAAATTCAAAGTAGTATTTTACATCATGAAGCCTTGTTGCCGATTGAAAAGGGTGAGCCAGTGCATGAGGCTCTTGTTAATACGTGCTCTAGGTGGGTCAACTTGCACTTCTATAGATGAGGATACTGTTCACATGATTCAGACCATGGCCACTTATGTCGGATAGGAGCAATCTTACTAGTGTCACAAATAGAATTACCTAAAGAAATGTGATTCTCTAAATGCACTTTCAAGTTTGAGAAAACATGATTCTAGATAATGGTGTTCCTTCCTGACATGTTGCTACCAATAGTGTTCTTTTTAAATGAAATGTCATGAATAGTACTTTGCTACCTGTAAGGCTAATTTGGGAAACATTTTGAGCTAATTTCAGAAGTATTTCCAAAAGTAAACCTACTCCTTTACTATGTGATTTAGTTTTCATTATGTTTGTTTTTCATACAAGATTGGATCCCAGTTACCAGATCCATTTTGATTAACGTACATCATTGCTTCCTCAAATTACAAGGTTGGAAATTTCAGTATAATTGTCATTCTGTGGCACAGGCCATGATGATCTTTTTCTGGTGTGATGTAATTTCATGTTGTAACTGATTGCAAACATCAATCATGTTTGGTGAATTTCAAAATTGACCTGGCTATATATTAGTGGCTATATCACGAAATTGCTTGGCACTTGTTGATACCTTCCTTTCACATTTCGACCTATGTGATAGACACATCAATCTTTTCTTCAGCCCCTTCAATACTAATGCTGGAAGTTATCTACATCATCTGAAAATCTCTATAATTTCCGATCTAGATATTATAAACTCGTATCTTCTATGACAGTGACTATTTTATCATAATTTGAGGCATATGCTTCTTTTTTGTGATGGTTGTATGAAACATAATAATAATGATGATGATGATGATGATGATGATGATAATTACAATGCTTGACATCAGAACTTGTGTATGTGGACTCATAAAC
Organism: Musa acuminata AAA Group; assembly: GCF_036884655.1. Classification (NCBI taxonomy): domain Eukaryota; kingdom Viridiplantae; phylum Streptophyta; class Magnoliopsida; order Zingiberales; family Musaceae; genus Musa; species Musa acuminata. The sequence goes on from NC_088349.1 coordinate 12,650,530, forward strand.
AATATAAGGTGCCGGGGGCTTTTAGCAGCCATAACAAGTTCATCTATTTAAATTGGATGTCATGACACTGAGGCTATCATTAGCACATTCTCCACTATTACTTGAGAACATCTGTTTTTCATTGATCAATGTGCAAAACTTGTCCATTGACCCTATTTGCATCTGGGTTAGTTTTCTCATATGTTCTGCTGTTTTCAGGATAAACCTTTTAAATGTGATAATACTTCATTTTCAGAAAGGTTATTCATTCTTTAGATCAGTGTAATGATTCACTTTTGTTGTTTTTCTCATATTCTTGCAATTTTAAACAATCTGAAAGAAAAATGAACGTGTCCAACACAAGCATGAGCTGAAAGCATCACTGCATGATGTCGCCTCTCGTGCTGCTTCTCGAGCTGTGGCTTCAGCAGCTAAAAATATTACTTCTCCAAAGTCAGCTTATGAATTTGAGGTTTCTTGGAGGGCACTTTCTGATGATTCTGCTCAAGCTCAGTTGCTAAAGGTTTGTCCTGATGCTACTTATGTTTAATCAGAAATTTTATTGGATTCAGTTGCTGAGGTCTGTATTATATTTCAACTTGTGAGGTCAGATGATCCCACCTCATACACTGCCTCAGATCTTTAAAAATGCCCTGTCGGCACCAATTTTAGTTGACATTATTAAGTGCATTGGCACATTTTTCAAGTAAGTTGTTTCTATGTTATTATGGCTTTTTTTCATCATAAAAGGGAATCATAACCAGGGATTTGACCATATGTTGACGGCATGTGTTCCATTTTCAGGGAAGATACTGAATCAGCTATTAGTCTTCTAGATAATATGGTCAAGGTGCCACGATTTGACATGATAATCATGTGTCTTTCAGCTAAGGATCATTCTGGTGAGTGTGGAATTTAACTATTGATTCATTATAATTACTTATGCAATTTAAACATGTTAAGGTTCTTAGCCTTTTGAGTCTCTTTTTCTTCTGTTTAATTTGTGGCATATTTTGAAGGAAATTACATGTTTATAACTCTGAGCATTTTATTGCATGTTTATATGGGACAAAGGTGTCTCTTGATTTATTTTGTTTTCATGGATCATCTTAACTGCGTAGTCTTGATTGTCTTGGTTACTGTGTGTGTTATGTGTGTGATAATTTTTTATTCTTGTTTACTCTATGTGTTGTTACTTTCTGTTGCCTATGTAGAGATATTCTTTAGGGTTATGCCTTTATTATTAGATACCCACCTCCTTATCACTAGTTATATCTTGTGCCTACAGTATGCTCTTAGAATCTCATGAACTCAACCTGAATCTGCTGGTACCTAAAAGGTGAAATATTAGTAGTCTGCTTCCTTTTGTCATTCTTTATCACTGTAGAAAAACCAATGGAAAATTTATGTTCCTTTCATTTTTTCTCTCCTTTTAGATATTTGTTTTCCTTTTCCTCCCTTCTTCAAGGTGGACAAAAAGAATTCTGGCTGGTTCCTTAGCTGTGTAGTAGGGTCGGAATGTGTATTTTACCATAGAAATTGGCAATACCAGCTCTGAATGTTCAATGGCTGCGGTGTATCTCTGCCGCATATGGTTGCATCTACCACTTATATATCATAAAAAATCTCAACATATTGGTAATAATGTCATCAACAATTATAATCATAAATCTTTTACTTCCACCCTCTGTTGAAGATGAATTCCTTCTGCTGCTTGACAGAGAAAGTGTGTGAACTCGTTAATCTGAGCCTTCAGAAGTTAAATTAACTCTGGCTTGACTTCCAAGAATGTGCTGTCCTCCCACTCAAGAAGCTGGTCTCCACTATCTGCCTTTCCTAAACTTCATTTTCTCTTCTTTATGTTTACCACTTCAAAGGGAAAAAACCATGAGAGGTTTCTGTTCACATCAAGATGATTCAAATGATAATGTATTCTTGCCTTCCAGACCATTTTTTTCTCTCCCCCCACCTCCACCTGCAGCAATCATGGGAGAATTTAATCTTTTACTCTTCTTTAGAAGGAAAAAGGAGCCATGAAGATTATAGCAAGAGAATGAAATGATAGAAGTTTTATAATAAAAGAGAAGGGTGAGCATAGAAAAAAGAAAACATTAAATACAATGAGATACTCCAAACAAATTCTTCCAGGTTTTGAATAGCCAGAAGTGCATGATCTGTTGAGTTAATATATTGATTCACGGCATTGAATGTTAATCTGTTTCCTCTGATATAGCAACAAAGTGCATTAGAGAATGTTTCCTTGATTCATTGATTTGTTTCACGAAGTTTGTCTTGGTCTGTTGCCACCCAAATTCAGTGTAAAAAATCTTCTCGTCTTATTTTTTTTTGTAAACTAACATATGCTTCCAATGGACAGTCTCCATCTGCATATTGATCAAAGTGGAGTTATTTCCACAGACATGGATAAAAAAAGTAAGAGTGCTTTGCCTTGACAAGCCAAATGTTCTTTTGGCATTGTTCAAGATATCTGCCATGGTTTCTTATCTTAGCTTCTGAAGCTTTGTGTTCACCTGCTTGTGCTACTTTATGTGCCAACCAACCTGCATTTGGAGAGGGCAGAACCAGGCGTCCACCATTTCTCATATTATGTTTCTCGTAAGATGAAGTAGCTTATGCTAGACCTTTACACGCCTTTATAGTCTCAATGGCTCTAAGGAAGACTGAAAGACTTAAAACTAAGAAAAAAAAAATGAGTTGACCATTTGAGCAACATGAAATGATGCATTAATCGTTTTGCCTTGAGCCACATTGGCAACTCTGAACTGTCCTCTTGTTTGGACCCATTGCCTTGGATTCGAGGATCACTCTGACTTGGAACTATAGTTCCAAAATAAGAATTTAGTATCTGGTGGTAACTAATGATTGCCCATAAACTGCTAATTTTGCTTTTATTTTCTCATTCTTGTAGAAGTCCGGCAAGTATGGGAGGAAATCTTCTCTACCAGGGACATTCCAGTGGCTCACACGGAAGCATTAGCTCGGCTTCAACCAAAGTATTGTTTCGGGGAGCAGCAGGAGAAAAATTAGACAATTACGTTTGTGTATTTGAAAATTTTTTACTTAGACAAGTATCATGTATAAACCTTTGTGCATTTGTTTATAAGCAGAAAAATTAATCTCAAGTTAAATCTTGACCATCGTAAACTTGTGCACTATAACAATTTCGTTTTCAGCTTCCGGCTTGAAAATTGTCTTTAGAGATGATGTTCAATGATGTGCAATGCATAACTGCTAGCTTAAATTGTCCGTGGATGTGTTGATGCAATCAGCATTGAGCTTGAGCTTGTGTCGATGATGATAAGAGATGTATAACTGTGGTAAGACTTGTAAGACCAAGGTGAGGAACTAGGAAAACTTGGCCAATTTAGTTATTATTATTATTATTATTATTATTTTATTTGGAACCATTAAAGAGTTTCAATGACATTGTACTAAGAAGGGTGCTTGAACTTCCAATCTCAATCACCCTATATGAATCATTGGTAAATTATTTTATAGGTTGTTTTTGGAATCCGAAACCAAATTTATTGTTTCTTTAATCTGCCAAGAGTGTGGTTCAATCACTTAAATATTATTATTATTATTATTATTATTATTATTATTATTATTATTATTATTATTTTAGAACAAGATCAAACCGTGTGATCTCAATCAAATGGTAATACTGACCTTGAATTTTTTTCCATAATCATCCATTTGTTAGCTACTTTTCCATCACAATCCAATTAATTTTTAGAGCTTATGACGATTGCAAATATTTGTTAGCTAATTTATGATGAGAGCGAAGAGAGAGGAGAGGAGAGGAGGGAAAGGAAACGGGGGAAAAGAGAAGGAATATAAATAAGAGAAAACCTGTGGAGATAACAAACAACAGCGAGCACACCTCAAGGAAACACGCTGGGGTCCAAGTTAATTCAGACCACACGATCATGGTGGAACCCACAAATGATGAGCCGCTAAGACGTGAGTCCTGACGTCCGGTAATCGTTTAGGTATCGGAAATAAATCTACTTCGGTACCTTCAAAAAGCTCGGCCAATTCTGCCCGGCCCCGTTCGATGCTTCGCTCGGTGACAGGCAGCCGCCATGGTTACCTCCTCCCGCGCCGGCGACGCCTCTTCCAATCGATCTAAGGTCTGATCTTTCCACGATTTGTAGATCTCTTCGTCCACTTTTCGTGTGGTATTCCTGAAAGCCAATCCAAATTTCTTAGTATTTCGCACGATTCTTCCGTCACAGAGGGTGGAGGGAGAGCAGGGGAGGGAAGGGATTGCTAATCTGTCATGGAAATTGTCCCAGATGAAGAAGCAAATCAAGGCATCCAGATTGGTTTCCATCAGGGTAATGCCTCTAAACCCTTGTTTTCCTTGAAATTCCCCGTTATCGGATTGAGCTGGATGTTTGTTTGATCCCGATAGGAGAAAATCGAGACGAACAGCAAGAATCTTCGGCTCCACACCTGCAATCTCTTTGATCTGGCTGCTGCGGCGGAAGCCGCCACGAGGAGCTCATCGAACCAGTCGAAAGGGGAGAACTTGCTATCGACTAGGATGGGAAGCGCTCCTTGTACGTTGAGCGGATGGGATGTGTTAAATGGATCGGGGGATAAGGAGGTCGTGCACAACCAGGAGGAGGTTTTGTCGTCGGGGACGGTGGTGATTGGAAATAATGGCGGCAACAAGAGTGTCGTGCGCCTCCTCAACCTTCCTTTTGTCGAAAAAATTCCACCATACACCACATGGATATTCTTAAACAAGTACTGAAGAATCTATCATTGTCACCATTTCTAAATTTTCTTTCACATTAGGTTTTACTTGCTGAAATCGGATCAAACGGAATTGTATCAATACATTTGTGTTTTTTTTTCTGTTCCTTGTATATATGAACACCCAATTAAAAAGAAGAAAATTGGATATTGCAAAATTTTAGTCAAATGCCAAGTTGTAACATGTTCTTTGTTTACATGAATATAAAATGAGATGAATCAGGAAGTCAAGTGGTAAAATGCTGATTGGTTTGTTTTTGTTAACTATTTTTTTACTATTTAAAACAGTTACCTTTTTGGTAAAGATTTATGCTTTTTTAGCATGTTACATTTGTTTGTTTCAATCATGGAACAATTCTTGATACCTAAGTATTGTGCCTTGCATGGGTGGTCAAAATCAAGCTAAATCCTTAAGAAGTTGAGAACTTCAAGTATTGGTCTTGATATTTCTTTCGGTCTTTCTGAAAATACATCCTTACCATGCTAATATTGCCAGAAAATTGTGAAAAACATTCTGAAGTTAGTACATGGATATGCAATGAAAATTTTGCTACTTATTTGCCTGAACAACCGTTGCATTTGTTTGTTTATCACTTAAATCATGCTATTTGTGAACAATGTTCGTATCTCTCATGACCATTAATAATGATCAACATAAAATCATCTTTTGTTTTTCGTTGTCTTAGTCCAGATAATATGTAAGATGTGCATTCTATATTGACCTCAATCCAATAACGTACTGGCGGTACATACCAGTACGTCAGTAGACTATTTCCATTTCTAAATCGGTCGGTGATGACAAAAAAAGAGGGAGAAGAAAGAGGTCCATGATAGAGATGAAAGAAGAGGGAGAAGAAAAAAGAAAACTTGAAGATTCACGACGATGAAGCCTCGACACTCAAGCTAACCTTACAAAATAATTTCTAATATATGCATAGCTTTCTTCCTAGTTACTTATTATTTCCTCTGCTACTGTTCTCTGTACATAATCAACACCTTTTGGTAGACAATCTATACCAGCTAAAGTTCCTCTTTTCGTAAGTTGCAATTTCTTGGTATTTGCTACACTAACACATTACACAATGCAGAAATCAACGAATGGCTGAAGATCAGTCTGTTGTTGGAAGGAGACGGATTTATTATGATCCAGTTGGCAACGAGGCACTCATCTGTAGTGATACTGATGAAGAAATTGCAGAACCAGAGGAAGAGAAACATGAATTCTCTGAAGGGGAAGATCAGATCTTGTGGTAAACATTGCTGCACCAATTATTTACCTTTCCTAGCAGGGCTTGTGATGCGTTGCACATAGCGGAAAGAATTATAGTGGTTCAAAACTGCATTTTCTTTTACATTGGAAATTGATATGCTATTCTACAATCTCCCTTCTTTGTTGCATATCAGCAATGCATCAAAAACCTTTGTTTCAAGTCAAAAATTATAGGATGTCCCCAACAGTGCTTCTTCACATACTAAGCCATGTCAAACTTTTGTGATATTTTGAATTTATTGTTTCAAAGCAGTGGCAAGTTTCATTAAATTTGCATGGTGAAACCTCAAGATATATTTCACTTTTCTTCCAGGAGTCTGAGATCTTACTTCTGTAACTACTTGACTTTACCAGTCCTTATATTGATAAAATCTCCTTGAATACTCCTCTATCTCTAGTTTCTTTTAGAACAAAAATAATCCACCAATAGTCCTATAACGGATTGAGTTACATAGTGCCCCCGAGGTCTGGAACCCCCTCTTTAATGGTTCACATTCATCATGCACACACATTCATAGGGATGTACGTCAAACACTAAATTTTGAACAAAATTTTCCCAGACAGCATGTATCTAGAGAGTCAGTAAGTTACTATTTGCAAGGACATATTGTCTGAGAAATATTTCTGCCAGGTTCAGTAATACTTATAAATCTTGGTCTCTTTTGATGGGAAGGGAATATAGTGAATTCGATTTACACCATATCAGTTACCACATAATACATATTTCAGTTGTAAACAAGATAGATGGTGTGAAATGTGATATTCGACTTTACACTTCTCTTATCAAATCACTTTAGGGGTCGAAGTGTTTTTCCATAAATGTTACAAGTTTTTTGTATGATTGATTCATTTGGATTAAATGGTTCTTTGTTCTCTTTCTTTCTTTCTTATTATGATTAAAAGTCCTCAAATATTTCTAATCTGTTCATGTAAAATTTTCTTCGGAACATAATTACACTATGATAAATTGGAATAGAACATTATTCACCAGCATAAATGGTAGGTATGCTACCATTCTATGCACCTTTAAGTACTCAAAATTACTTGTTTAAACATGATAACTCTTACACTTTATTGTGCTTGGCCTACCCACAATTTATGAAGCATCAGTAGTTTTTCAAGTTTTTATGTCAGGTATCTCTCCCTTGGATGATGCTTTTTTCCAACTGGATATGAAAGATGTCTGTTGTTGTTCTCGTGGCTTTTTCTGAACCTCTTTTTAGGTCTGGCACCCCAAAGAATTTAGTTGAGCCTATTGCCATCCAGCCACTGCATTTCAACCTTCATACTGTCAGGCTCTCTTTTTCTTGACTATGGTGGGTTCGTTATGAACATTCGGTGCATACAAGAAAATCTTCCATAGGAGAATAAAAAATCCATCTAAATGCCAATTTATAATGCAGAATGTAAGCAATAAATATGATGAAAATCAGAAGCTATAGACTATATGTGATGGTGCACTTGGTTTAAGTTTTCTTCAATATTGTCTAGGCTCTAGGTTGATTCAAAATTTGCAATGTATTTGGTAAACGAGTATATTTCAATTTGATATATACCATTGATGATTTCAGTATTTTAGCTTTTCTTTCTTTGTTTGATAACTTCCCTTTTCTGCTTGTTGGTGTAATAATAAAATTTATCTGCTTTGGCTGTGTAAAATCATTATCAGACAGTAAAATTATAAGAAGGTTGTTTTCATTATAATATCTATATTTACGGATGTCAAGTTGACTTGATGCTGACGGTTTATTTTTTCCTTTCATCTACACAATATAATATTTTCATCTTCTGTGTGCAGGAAGGCCATTCAAGAGCATGGGATTAATCAGGAAGTCCTCAATATTCTTCACCAATTTATTGATGCAACTCATGATGAAATTGAGGTATCTTGAATGACAGAAACATGAGAGCTTTAATGCATTAGTGATGAAAATTCGTTTCAGATGTCGTACTTTAAGATGCTTATAAATTTCAGCTTATACATAAAATTTCTTTTGCAGGATAGGTATGAAATGCTTCTGTCAAAACATAACAAGAAGCACAGAAGCGAGCCGAAAGATTCTGATGAAAAAGATTCAGAAGGAAGATTGTTTTCTGATAAGTCTCTCAATGCTGCTTTAGATTCTTTTGATAATCTCTTCTGTCGTCGTTGCTTGGTAGGTTTTAACTTCATTCCAACTTTTTTGTCTTCAAGAAGCTTCTCTTAAAGTTGGTTTACTCATTAGGCATGATACCTTCACTGACTAGATGCTACTGCTTGCAGATTTTTGATTGTAGACTTCATGGCTGTTCTCAGAACTTAGTCATCTCTGTGAGTCATATTCTTCAAAGTTTTCTTCTTCCAAGATTTTAAGAACATTTTATGATTTTTTTATAACTGTTGCTTGACAGAACGAAAAGCAGTCTAGTGCTTTCGACCTTGAAGAAAATAGGAAACCTTGTGGTGATCAATGCTACCTTATGGTATGATTCACATACTTAGTGAAGCACTAAAATCCTTGAATGCTGTCTTTGGAGTATCTTTGTAATAAATTTTTGGTCAACCATAAAGAGAAATAGTTTTTTATTCATGATATCACTGAAAGAATGTTATGTGATCCCTGAACTCTTTGAATTTAGTGATTGCTTGGGATTAACGTTTGATGTTTGTGTGCTGCCAATTTTCTTATTGAATGGTGATCTTTGTTGTACAATCTTCTGTCAATAAATGATGTTTGCACTTGTAAAACATATTTAATGGTCATCTTAAAATTCTTGGATGGATGTTTTGAGCTAGGATGAGCATAGCGAAAGAAAATACTTGAGAAATTTATATACATAAATGGCAATGATAAAAAGATAGATGGCCTTCAAAAATAGATGAGTTAATGTACTGGAATGAATTCTGATCTTTTTGCTGTTTAGTGATACAAAATTGAGTTCAAAATGTCAAAATTGAGTTCAAAAATAGATGAGTTCAAAATGTCAAATAACATTAGGTTTAGTGATACAAAATTGAGTGTAATGTGCTGTTAGATGCTTTTGCTGTTTAAGACTCCTAAGCATCACTTATGTTTCAGTTCATTCAAGGCTATGTTGTCAGTTGTTGGAGTCCTTTTGGTTTCAGGTGTGAGCTGGTTTGGGATTTAAGTGATGTGCTATTTAATCAAATGGCAACATTGTAATGGCATTGTACCATTGACTTGTTATTCATGATGATTCCAGCTACTATCTTGATGTATGGATTATTGTTGAGGAGCTTCAGTATTGTTTTTTTCATTTGTGTAACAGAGAGGCTAACAGATAATAAAAAATCGAAGTATATGCTTGTGAATGCCTAAAACATCATATCATCATGAGTAGGTAAATTAACTCATGTGCTCATAATTTAGTTAGGAAAGTTACTGCAGTTGAACCTTGTGAAAACAATATTGAGCAGGTGAATAAGACTGTTTTTTCCTTTCCTTATTAGGGTGAACACCTTGGTATGTTAGGTTGCAGATGGCATACAGAGGACTATTTAGGATGTGAGAGATACAGCTGGACTTCTTTGTTCATTTAACAATCAAAGAAATAGCTGACATGTTTTTTCATCTTTTTTCAGAGAAAAGAAGATTGTCAAGCTCAATCAAGTGGTACTTTTGGTACCAAATTTACACATGAGATAGAACCTAAAACATTAGCAGAGGGACTTGATAATTCATTACCCTCTGAATCTGAAGACTCAAATCCTGATGATGAGAATGCGAAACCAGTTGCTTCTGAGAAAATATGCACTAATATTAACACGCCCATCATTTTGTCCGAAACTTCCAATAGAACGGGTAAACAAGATTCTGAAGATACTGATGATATAGACACCACATCAGATGTTCCACTGAAAAATATAGACAAGCACAAGACATCAAATAATGGAAAGAGATTACTGGGAGAACATGAGCCTGGCGAAGTAAATTTGATGGCTTCTGACAAAAAGCGGAAGAAACCATCTTACTCAGAGGTTCCTTCGATGCATGAGGATTTCTCAGACAGACATCCCGATTCAAGCACTGGTAGTAAATGTCCGGATTTTGAGTCACCTGCTCCAAATCAACAACTGGAGAAAGTTATAGACAAGTATGTTGAACAGCCTACTGGGAACGATGTTCGTGTTGGTAGCAGCAGTAATACTATAGAAGACCTAACAAAAGGTATTACTCAAGTTACCATGATAAAGACCTCTTGCTCTAACAGGAATGAAACCGCTCATGATTGGAACACTATGGAGAAAGATCTATACTTGAAGGGGATAGAGATATTTGGAGAAAACTGGTATGCTACTAAATCCTTATCTTGTTTACCATTTAGTCAAAAGAATATAATGTTTTGGAGACATTTTTTATAAGATGAATAGTGTAAAGAGATAACTTATATGTAAAATACATTTTTAAAAATATAATGCTTGATTGTCCCATTCTTGTTGCTTTTCCATGGTTCCTGAAGGACATAGTGACTTACCTCTGTTATTAAATTGTCAAGCAAGATGTGTTCTATTGATCTTTGGATAAAAAGAAATGCCACCTGGTAAGTCAGTACATGGGTAGAGGTGACTTTATGTTAATGTTGATGCATTTACTGGTAACGCTATCCTGCTCATTGTCAAGTGAATGATAGATGCATTTAAGAATTACATTCTGTTCTTTGTAGCTAACAATGTAAACAAGAGCTAGAAGGATTAACTTTGCAATATCTGTTGTTCATGAAGACTTCAGTCATAATGAGTTCCATGAGTTCTATGAAAAATAGAACTGGTGCAAGGGCAGTTTGGAGAATTATCACATAATGACTCTATATTCTTGTCATTTGTGTCTCTTTTAGTTATTTTTTAGCCCAAACGAAGAGCTGAAGCTAATTTTTAAATTTTAGTCCACACATCTGTATTGATGGTTGTTGTCCCAGTTGGTTTGTTTGTTATTCATGTCATTAATCTGCATTCATTTAATGCTCATTCTCTGCAGTTGCCTCATAGCAAGAAACCTACTTTCTGGCCTGAAGACATGCATGGAAGTTGCAAATTACATGGCCAGCTATGGAGCTTCCCTAGCGAGCAGACCCATCTTAGCAAATTCATGCTTTGATGACAGTGGGAGGACAGATCAGGAACATATGGTGCGTTGTAAAACACCAGCATATTTGACATTACAATGGCAAACTTCCTGTTACAGGGAAATGATTGAAATTATTAGATTATTCTACAACATAAGGAAATAATAATTTACTACATGGTTTGTTTTACCGGTCCATACCGATAGACTGGTATATGCCACACGTACCAATCTCCTATCGAACCAGTATGTATCGCCCGTAGCAAGTGGTATGTCACGGTTTGGCGAACCTTGATTTACTAACCTTTGGTTGAGTAGGGTGACTCTTAAAACTGTCTGAATTATGCAACTGTCAACTAGAAAATTAATGAAACCTCTGCAAGGAAATTTTTCCTCACCATCTCTTAGCTTACATGGTTCTAAAGTTATAAAATAGTCATTTGGGAAACCTGAGGAAGGAATGGGACAACTCTGAAGGAACTGTATGCAAATACATGTTCTTAATCTCTAATCAGAAGAATAGTCAATTGCCTAGTGTGGTTGTGTTTTCATGGTAATGTCTTTCTCAATACCAACCAAGCGATCTGGTTGGCTTCCCTTTTTGAAACTCATTTTCCTCGTCAACGTTTTCTTTTTTTCTAATGAGCTTTTGGACTACCCTAGAAGTTTATAATTAAGATCCAAATGCAAACATAAAAAAAATATTGGCAATATTTGGAATTTGTTAAGTAAACTGATTTTGTCGACTTCTATATATTGTCTCTCATTGCACTGCATATTGTTGACTCTTTCAGCTCCTACAGGAATACAATAAATTCTGAGGTTGTAAATCAAACTAATTTTCTCTGTGCATTATCATTTTCCTCTCTTCTCTATATAACTTCTCTAATTTAGCTAAGAAGCTGTTAGGTAACTACGGATGCTTAATAGTTGCTCTCCAACTCTGGACACATTATTTATGCAGATGGTTTTATATATCAAATATATCAAGTTCTAGATGCTTACTCTAAATGAGTTGATGTTAACATTGTAGGATCAAGATATGCCCACAAGAACACGAATATTGCGAAGAAGGGGAAAAACACGGAAGCTTAAATACACCTGGAAATCTGCTGGCTACCCTTATATTCGCAAAAGAATTGCTGATGGTAAACAGCAGTCATGTAAACAGTACACACCATGTGGTTGCCAACAAATGTGTGGGAAACAGTGCCCTTGTATGCACAACGGAACTTGCTGTGAGAAGTATTGTGGGTATGCTATTTTTTCATCAATCTATAAACAATTATATATACAGTAACTTTCTTCTTTGAACAATATTTTTTACATGAAAATTAAGACATTATATTCAGAATATAACATGCTAGGCTGTGGTTTGAGTTTATGTTGACGTACGCAATTGTAAATGGGAATCAGAAGTGATATGTTGAATTCCTATTGGAGGAAATGATATAAGATTGCTGTGAGCTTTTGTAGGTCATCTGGAAGTATAATTGTCATTTCTGGTTCATTTATGAGTTTTTTTTTTATGCAGGTGTTCAAAGGGTTGCAAAAACCGATTCCGAGGATGCCATTGTGCCAAGAGTCAGTGCAGAAGCCGGCAGTGTCCTTGCTTTGCAGCGGGTCGTGAATGCGATCCTGATGTCTGCAGGAATTGTTGGGTTAGGTAATTTTGTTGTTCTCTGATAATTTTCTTCATTTTTAATGATTTTAGTCAATTGAGTTTATGAATCCTTTATTATGCATGACCAAGCATCATCCTTTGCTGTGGAAGAACTTTATGTGCACAAATCATGTTAGATTTCCAGATTATCATGTTACTATAAAGAGTATCCTCAGTTTCTATTAAGTGAATATAAAACAAGGCTGGTTTAGTTGTTTCATAGAGCCTGCAAATCTGGTTACTGGAATAAAATTGTTTCCTCCTTTAGTGTCTATGCCCTAATTAATTTTGTGTTTTATTGGTCATGGTTTTGTTGTGCCAGAACAGTTCTTGGTGCTTCTACTCTTGTTGTTGATGGAATTTTGGAGAAACGAAAGCAAGTACAAATATATTGATATTTTCACTAAATCATCCTATTTAATTTTTTGAAATAAGTTTGACAGAAAGAGTAGATCTAATGTAGTTTTCTTTCTAGGAGCTAGATGATTATACTATTGTAGGGCATAATATACACAAGAAAATGCTTTCTACTTGTGCAGCTGTGGAGATGGTTCCCTAGGTGAGCCACCAGATCGAGGTGATGGCTATCACTGTGGCAACATGAAGCTCCTTCTAAAGCAGCAGGAAAGAGTGAGTGTGCACTACTGTTGCAATGTTACATCATCTTTTATGGCGCTTTATACCAAAATACTATGCGTACTAGTTCTACTTCTCTTTTCCGTTTGCATAGATTTTGTTGGCAAGGTCCGATGTTGCTGGATGGGGAGCCTTTATTAGGGTTAGTAGATCGACGATAGGTATTACATTTGCTGTAATTTTGACATTGTAATTAATACTCCCCTCATGTGGTTAATAGAATCCGGTTAACAAGAATGATTATCTCGGAGAATACACTGGTGAATTGATTTCCCATAGAGAAGCAGATAAACGGGGGAAGATTTATGACCGTGCAAACTCATCTTTTCTTTTTGACTTGAATGATCAGGTACCATCTTGGCTGTTTCTACTAAATTTCCATTCAAAATTGGACGTCAGATTTTATTACATGTGATATTCAATCAAGCAATAGATCTGTGTATCCCTGACTCTCATTGCTCTTCTTGTTGACCTGACAAGAAGCATATAATTCACTGGATATAGTTCGTTGTTGATAGAAGATTATTTTTATCCTTTTGTAACATAAATGTGCCTGTTGCTTATATGCAGTATGTATTGGATGCTTATCGCAAGGGTGACAAGCTGAAGTTTGCAAATCATTCATCGAATCCAAATTGCTATGCCAAGGTATGCTCAGTCTTGGTATTTTCATGATTAGATTTTTATTATAGATCGTGGAGTAGCATAAGTTGGATTAAACCATGGGTTGAACTATAGAGTAAAAGGTTTTCAAGTCTCTTTTTCGCATAAAACCTCCAGAAAGTTATGAGAAAAATGGAGGCATGAGTCAGTAGTAAAACACTATGGAGAACGAGAGGCACCATGTCTAATTATCATCAAATTATAAGCAAGTGTCATTGCAGCCAGACCAACCTTTTTATGCCCACTCAGAATCGTCTAGGAAACAAGTTTAATGATTTCGTCAATTGATATTTCTCACTTAAAAATTTTTATATGCTCCACATGAATTGTTTTGTTCATACTAATATTACCATTGACTTCAAAACTACTAAAATTGGTTTTTTCTTTTCTTGGAAATACAAAGTGTAACGAGTTTGTTTGATGTCCTTCATACTGCATAGCAAATTCTCCTTCTAAAAGGTTAAAAACTTCAACGAATTGTATAACAGTGCATCTAAGCAATCATATTGGTGCTTCTCATCTATGACAGTGCATCATGCACACTGTGGACATATACATTATGATCTCAGATAAAACTAGGGTGGGAACAAGACCAACTTAGATCCAACAACTTATCATTTGTTTTGAGATCCTGACGATATTATATTAACCTCTGCAGGTTATGCTGGTAGCCGGCGATCATCGAGTGGGTATTTTTGCCAAAGAACACGTTGAAGCCGGTGAGGAGCTCTTCTATGACTACCGCTACGGCCCTGATCAAGCGCCTGCTTGGGCCAGGAAACCTGAAGGTTCAAAAAGAGATGATTCTTCGGTGTCTCATAGCCGAGCACACAAAGTTGCTTGATGAGGTTATTTTACTTTGTATCACAGGAACCACACTGATATCCATGATGTGTATGTGAGATGGCTTCACCATCTCATCAACATGGCTATTGTATGCAATTGATGTTTGTGTGAATATACATACATATATATATAGTCTGTTCTTCATGTGATTAATTCTGTCTACGTATCAAATTTATATGAGATTGCTCTTCTTTGTTATTATGTTCCCTCAGCCTCTATTTTTATACGAGGCGTGCAGATCGTCTGTCGGGAATCCAACCAAGTTCATATTTCCGCTGGTCGTCTGACGTGTGGAACCAATTCAATCTTTCGGTCATCGCACCTTAAGAACCACGATGAATAGATGCTGATAGGAAATATATTAATGGTTAATCATCCTTCAACACAAAAATTATTATCGAAGGAAAAATATCATGTCACCCTAAGGTAATCATTCAGGACAAAAGCGCTACCCAAGGGGTTATTCCTTACCACTCACGTGAACAAAACATCAAGAGATAGATGTTGAGGCAATTACGGATTATTCCTTTCAAGATCAAGTATAAAACCTAATCCCGATGCTACCCCAAAGGTTTCTTTTTTCAAGAAAAACTCACATCCACTAAGAGACCTCGGTCATTAACTTAAACGTCGGAAGAACTAAGTTAAAAAAAAAAATTGACATTGATCTTAGTGTAGATGATGCCTCAGGAGCTTAACACTCCAACATTGGAGCCACCATAGTCACTACCTCGAACACTCCTACACCCTCGAGTTTGAACCATATCGGGTTGACTCAAATGTCGACGATAATTTTTCTTAACATTTTAAGAAGGGTCTGATATTGCAAGAACGTACACCCGTCAATCCTCTCAATGAAAACTCTAACTCCAAAAATATAAGGTTAGTGACCCAACCAAGTCCTGAGGGAAGCTAGCGCCAAACCGGAAAAGGCCTTACCAAGTAATCAAAGTCATTCGAGATGGAATATATTATCTTGCGACAACAGAGGATGTTGTAAACTTAAAAAAGTTTTACCCATAAGGCCTCCCTTGGGATCAAGCCAAGGAGGACTATGCCACGAGCCTCAAATGTTGGCCTGCAAGGCCTAGCGGTGTTGGTTGTACGATGTATCTTTAAAGTGCCAATTACGAATAAGAAAAAAAATTATTACTTATAGAATGATTACATCAATCAGATCAGGCTTCTACATCCAAGATGAAGCTCTGGCCTGTCAAAATAAAATGCTAATAGGGCAAACAAAAGGAATGATTTAGGTAGACCAACCCGATGACTAAATAAGAGATCAACAGTTGGAGACAACAGCTCAAGCGACAAAACGAGTGACGAGTCAGGCTATCATCAAAGGGTATCTTGGTCAGGGTAGTCCATGAATGGATTCTCCTTGAGCACTAGCTTAAGGTACCTTGCCTTGAAATGAGCCAAAGCGATTTGGTGCCCAAATTGGTACAAGGTGACCCCTGTCCTCTTTAGACCCCTATTGAACTTGACGGACGCCTTATAATCAGCAATCGCTTCCTCTCTATAATATACTACGTTGCTTGGCCTCTAGCACTTTCCTTAGGTCGCGAGCCTCCCCCTGACCATCGTGACCTTCTTGACAAGCTGTTGCACATCCTCATTGAGTGCAGCTCTTGGGTGAGTCGCAATAGTTCATCCTCCATTGCTCAGTTGTTGCCTCAGACCTCTTTTAGTTGTTTGGCGAGGCCAACTAGACACTGCTTGGCGTCCTCTAATTGACATGCCAACTCGACCACCCAAGACTTCACCTCAACAATGGTATCAGAGGAGGTGGGGGCGAGGGCAGGGGCGGGGGTGGAGTGCGGGCATGAGTTGGCTCCTTAGGTGTGTCATCCCTTTGAGGGCATGTGACCTTCCTCGCAATGATCTTATATTTCTTCCTCAGTTTGTTGACGTTGTTATGATAATCAAACCAAGGCAGGTCCAACACCTCTATCAATGGCTCATGAGTAATAACCTGGGCCAAACAGGGCTCCATCGTGCCCGACGAGGAGCTAGGCGCCTTCCTCTCCAAGGAGTATAAATCCATGCCTGTATAGATCTAAATCACAAGGCTGAGGACTAAAAAAAGAGGTGGAGTGAAGCGATAAGAGGTTCGGGTCGTATCCCGAGGAGTTGGGTTGAGACCCATGTTGATCAACTAGTCCTTATCTATCTTTCAAATTATCTTGGAGGAAAAGAATATATCCCTCAATTGAAGCACTTGACCTGCCTCCTCATCCGACAAGAAGGGAGGGGTGTTGTGAATGCAATGTGCCAACCAAGCAAAATTAAATCCCCAATCTCGACTTGAACTCACGAGAAAGAAGTGCTCTTTCCATCCTTTGTAGTTGGAAGGGGTACCACTAACCATGAAACCTCCTTGAATGGCTAGGTAGTGGCTACTTCAAGTGACAGAAAGGGTATGGATCGAAGTAATATCTACACCTTAGCATTCTCTTATGAACATTATTAAGTAGCACCACGAGTTGGGCGCCATTTGAAAAGACGATATCCCCACTATTGAAGGCCGGACATTATCACCGAGTGGAGAGGAAGTTAGAGTCTTGCCTCTAAGGTGTCGCAAGACAAGCAAAAAGACACAAGTGTGAGGTTGAAAGGGTGTTGACCAGGTCGGAAAACTTATAGATCAAACTCAATCGAAATATAATACCTAGTTCATAAGTGATATAGGAGAGACATGTTTACCACTGAGTCATAGTCATATGAACTTTTCATAAACTTCAAGTCTAAAAACACTTTCGGGTTCATAGGAGATGCCTCCTCTTATGAAGGAGAGGACACCTCCTGCACTCTTGGATTGTTCAAAGACAGAGCACAAACCTCAACCAACTAATGGCCAAAGGATCATGAGGAACTTGTACGAGAAAGAAAAGATATCTCAACCTGAGGTGGAAGAGCAAGATGATTGACTAATAGCCAGAAAATCAAGAGGAACTTGTATAAGAAAGGAAAGATATCCCAACCTAAGGCAGAAGAATAAGATGACTGATGACTAGTTTATTGCAGAATTGACGACATCGAGACGAGGGACTCAAAGACCGACCCACCCTACTAGGAACCGGAGCAAGATATAGAACTCTCCTAAGGAGGCCCTAAGGGCGAGGTAGAAAGCTTCTAGAGATACTCTAAAGAGACTGAAGTCTCTAAAGACTAAAATTAAAGAATGAATCTCATCCTACATGGAGGAAAAATTTATAATTAGGATATCGATCTCTCTCCTTCTATGATCAAGACAAATGTCCTTTTGGGAAAAAAAATCTCAAAAAACATCGATAGTAAGAGGATCTAAAATTCGATAAAGAGATAATTTGAAGCCCGCCATAACAAGAGAGGACTCCAAATCTATCACGACAAAACAAGAACTTGAAGTCCGTCATAACGAAGGGAGGACTTAAAATCTATCATGACAAAGGAATGACTTAAAGCCCATGATGATGGACTAAGAATTTAAAATCCATCATGACGGACAAATGTTGACATAGATGCAAGACAAAATATGCTTAAAGCATTCAAGTAAAAAAAACTCGACCATTGCTAGAAATTTACTACGATGAAAGCACGAGACGAAATATACTCGATACATGTGAGTTGAGAAAACCCAACCTTTACTAGAAGATGTATGAGTTGAGAAAACTCAATATATATCAAGAGAAATTCACTGTGACAAAGGTACATAACAAAATATATCCGAGACATACGAGTCAGGTGATGAGAAAATTCTCCATACAAAAATCTTATACATGTAACAAATTAGAAGCTCGACACTTCCACTTCGAAACCACTTTATAGTCACCACCTCGAACACCCTTACGCCTTCGAGTTTAGATCATATCAAATTGACTCAGACAACCTAAGCACAATACATATTACCAAATAATATAGCACTAACCCAAAGATGTGATACGCATAAAAGCATGTACAACATAAAAAAAAAAAAAAAAAAAAAAAAAAAAATCAGCACTTATAAGGAGATCATCGCGAGATAAAAAAAAGCATTCCAGCCTTTATCTTCTTTAACGAGCAAAGAAGTTGCAGACAACCTAAGCACAATACATCCAACCAAGTCAACACAAGCAGAAACAAAGCTGCTCTTGGAAGAAGACCTGCAAAGGAAATGAAGTGCACGCGTAGAAAAGGACAGGATACCATCCACCGGTACTTCGACGAAAAGAAAGGAGAAACAAAACAGGACTAAACAGAGTGCCCTTATGAAACGAACAGGCTTGCCGAAATGGAGACCGCAAGGATGAGACAGAGCGGTCTCATGCAACCGGAAGAACGTCTGATGTCGTCAAAACCAGAGATCTACCTACGACAAGCCAGCCAGCCTACACACTGCCTAAATCTGGGTTTCCAAGCCATGTCATCCACGGCTCCCACTTCAGAATATGCCGGAGAGGAGGTTCGCTGCCGTGGAGAGCGCAGCTCCGGTGATCGCGCATTGGACGATCTGCTCATGGGAGGTGCCATCAGCTGTCAGTGCCAATGCAGCTCCCGTTATTGCCCCTGCGACTGCGCTGCTCTTCTGCAGATGAGAACATCAAGAGATCAGGAAATCACATCATCTTCATCCAAGTGAAGAAGAAGGAACAATACTTAACCCAATCATGAGAACCTCTAGCCTCCTTTAAACCATAGGTTAGGCCAGAATACATGCCAGCAGCCATCCCTGCAACAAGGAGAATGGGAAGTCATATTTGTTAGTCTATAACGAAAACATGGACATCTAGTAATTTCTTCTATCAAAGTGAAGAGAATCTGAACAAGCCATGCAGATTTTGAATTGAGTTACCACAAATGTCAAAAATTCAAGCTATTAAAAAGGACTCAAATCTATGTTAGATCCTTCGGACTCCACCTTGAAATGCATAGAGAGACCAAAAAGAACATCAACGGATCCCTTTGGAAAGAAAAAGAAAGAGTGCTGATATCCTTAATAAATAGTTTGCTAATGGGTGATGATTAAACTTCTCTTCCGAATCTCAAAGACCCAAAACTGCGAAGAATCATCTACCAAATTCCCAATCCAATAATAAACCAATAAAAGATCCATAGCCAAAGGCCGTCAGTTACCCCATTGAAATGACTCCTTCCCAGCACTCTTTACCTGAAACATAACAACACTTGCTCAGTGCTCAGCTGCACAGTAAAAGACTGGAAGTAGTGTAGTTCTTACCATCGCTTCAAGTGACTTCTTACAGTTCTCTCCTGTATACACCAAGAAATGCAATCAGCCACTATTTTTATTACCCGTGTATAGAAACGTTCCAGTAGTACCTCGAAGGTCTGAGAACCTTCTCTTCTTGCCACCAGTTACGTCCGCCACCCCACCGGTATCAACCCCACTACCTGCATAAACACCAAACCGTCGATGCACCTGCACACATACATAAGAAAGTATGCGATGCTGACCTTCCACGGCGGTGAAGTAGGCCTCTCGAGTCACCGCTTGGACGGCTCCGATCTGCAAGGGCAAAAGCGTCAAGCAAAATGAGAAACTTCAAGAGCAGGCCGGGAGGCGGAAACGACGAGGGTACCCCTGCGGCCTTGAAGAAGCACTCGGCCACGCGGTTGATGAGCGGGTGGCCGAAGTCGAAGAGCCACCCGTTGTCCATGTCCCTTATCTCGTCAAGCAGCGTCCGCGTCTCCAACTTGCCGCCACTCATCTTTCTCTCTTCCTCCTCCTTCGTCGATGCCTCGGTCTTCTTCCCCTTCTACTCCGAGTTAAAAAGGAGATGGGCACAGGAGGAGGAGGCTGAAGAAGAGGTCGCTGGAAAGAGACGGATTCGACACGTGTGAGATGCGGTGGCATTATTTCGGGGGCGGTTAGTTACCGCATGCAGGTGGTTGATACCGCACGCGTGTGGGCCGCGCACGTGTGGATCCGCTTGATTTAAATAGCCTATCCATTATGTAAAATAAATGTCGGGTTATTATTGCTGGGATTAGTGAGACGAAGTCAACGAGGAGAGAGAGGGAAGGGGACCCTCCCGTGGCGGATTCAACCCCGCTTGGTTCGGTGTGCCGCCCCCGCTTTCTCCTTCCCCTGTTTCCTTGCTTCGATGGGTTACACGAACCACCTGCAAACACAAAACACCTCCACTGACGAGTCATTCATCAACACGCGTGCGCACTAGACCGTCTCGGCCTAAAACTGCTGCTCGCTGTTGTCGAGGTAACAAGTGATCGCGTAATCCAAACCATGGAGAACCACCGCCCAAGGAGAAACCCGGGACGTCAGTATAAGAGCCGGCGGCCTGGGATCCGGAGCTGCGACCATGGCGAACGTCGCGAGTTCGAGGGAGCGGCGGATCGTGGTGGCGGTGGACGAGAGCGAGGAGAGCCTGAGCGCGCTGCGGTGGTGCCTGCGCAACCTCGTCCGGCCTGCTCCCGGCGATGGGTCAGGGGCGAAGGACATGATCGTGCTCCTTTATGCGAGACCTACGCCGCCGGTTTACTCTGCATTGAATGGAACAGGTACGAGCTCTCTTCCTGTGTCGTCATGGCAG
The DNA here is from genome assembly GCF_036884655.1 of Musa acuminata AAA Group. NCBI lineage: Eukaryota > Viridiplantae > Streptophyta > Magnoliopsida > Zingiberales > Musaceae > Musa > Musa acuminata. The sequence goes on from NC_088349.1 coordinate 12,671,968, forward strand.
AACGAAGAATGAGTCCCCTCTGTGTACAGAAAATGGAAGAGAACACCACGTGTTCGGTACCCAAGAGGATTTCGTACCCGATCTTCAAGTTCGAGAAACAGGTACGAGGCGTGATCGCTCTCTTGATCCTCTGGTTGCAGTAGAGGAGAAGATCTTTCTGCGTTGTTCCTTTTGTAGGGCGATCCTTTGCAGAAGATGTGACCGCCACATTGGACATGTACGGCAGAGACCTCGCTGATTCGGTCACGGAGAAAGCTAGGAACATCTGCAAGGATTATGGCAACGTAAGGTTGCAGTATCCATGAAAATTGTTCGTGTTCTTCCACTTTTGAACTGGATTCGTTCTCTGCAAACTGGATCAGGTGAAGGTGGACGTGAAGATCTCGGTGGGAGACGCAAGAGAAGTCATCTGTCAGATGGTGGACAAGCTGGGCGCGGACCTGTTGGTCATGGGCAGCCATGGCTACGGCTTTATTAAGAGGTGAAGAGAGGCGTTCGGTCTACATTGCATATGTACATTCGATCCATCTGCTGATCCGTGTGGTCTCAGGGCGCTGCTGGGGAGCGTCAGCGACCACTGCGCTCGAAATGCGAAGTGCCCTGTTCTGATCGTGAAACATCGAGAAGCTTAATTGATGCATGTTCTTTTGGCAAGCTTTCTTCGAATAATCCAGTCTTAGATCTGTGCAGTCAATGTGTTGATGTGCGTCTGAGACAGTGAAATAGGAGATGATGAGAGATGAATGAATATATAAATCCCTTCACAATAGCCTCAAGCTCTTCACCACCACTAGTTTCTGGGTGGTCTCCTCTATCATGCCTCACAGCCTTCTTCCTCTCCAAGATAGATGATGACAGTTGATCTTTCACTTGATACAATGATTTGAGAAACACTCAACAGCTCAGCACATTTATCCCAGAGAAGATTAACGTTTCCATTAGGTTGTTGCTTATGATATTCATAGATCATATACTGATTTAGCCCAAACAAACAAAGAACTTCAATTTAAACCACCAACAAGAACAAGATTCAGCAGGGTGTACATGTTCTCTATTGGACAGAACAATTAGTATGTAAGACTGGAAGTAATTAATGGAAATTAAATGATAAGAAATAAGAAAGAATCATGCATTTATAAGTCTGCTTCACTTGGGAGAGTCACCTGCAAATCTAGCGAAAGATATCTAAGAGAAGACAATGGAGTTTATGTTAGAAGCTTGGAGAGTGCCATATGGATGTGTAGCCCATGGATTCGTCTTCAACTCTATCAGACGGAAGCGGTTCCATGATTTGATCTCCAAAGTTGTATTCGCCGGATTCGATACGACAGAGAAGGTTGTCGTTGCGCATGAAGTCGTACTCCGTTGCGAGGAAGATGCTATTTCGTCTTGCGGGAGGATAACTGATCGCAGGCCGCGCGAACGAGCGGCCGAAGCCTACGAACAAGATCTGGTCGTCTAAGCTCTTTGCTGTCACCAAACAGAGCTCCCCTGCTATCGACTTTAAGCGGAAGATCTCGACTCTGTCCGTCGAATACACAGGGAGCCGGTTGGGGTTCTTCCTGTCGACTGTAGGATTGCTGTAGACCACATTGCGGAGCACCAACAGCTCGCCGGACGACTCCACGAGACGCCATGACCGGAAAAAGATTGAGGTTCTCGTTGGTGACCCGACCACAGCCATCTTCTCAAGGCGGGAGTTGAACACAGCGACCTGTCCGGCTTCGTTAACAGTGTAGAAGGTCTCCTTGATGCAGATGACGTCGTCGTACATGATCGAGTGATCGACCAAGGTCCACGAGTACCGATCGGATAAGCGGAGAGATGCTAACAGTGGCAAGTCTGGCATGAAGCGGAAGCTAGCCAGGATGGTGCAGTGTTGTTGTCTGGCTCTTGGATTCGAGGACATGGCGATGGCACGGACGTTATACCTTTTCATGATGTCGCTCGTGATGTCTGGATAAGAGCGGCGAAGCTGGGGCGCCCGGAGCAGATTGAAGACCGGCGGAAGTTCGAGCAGAGTGCGGCTGAGGGGATTCAGCAAACAGATGCGTGAGGAGGCTTTTTTTAGGACAAGCCATCCGTCGCAGGAGAGGCAGACGTGACAGTCGCCGGCCCGATCGGGCAGCCTGATCGAGTGCGTCTTGGCGTCGGAGAGGGAGAAGAAGGAGAGGCGGTTGGTGGTGCGATCATGTTGAAGCAGCAGCCACGGAAGCTGCGGAGGACGGCGACGAGGGTCGACGGCGGCGGACCGCCATGTGGTGCACACCGCGCGGAAGTGGACGTAGTCGGAGACGTCGACGACCAGCAGCTCCGCGATCTGCCGCAGGAGATGCGCCGGCAGCTTGGACCAGTCGACCCCTTTTGTTCGCTTCGTCTGGCAATTCATGGTGAACACATCGCCGACGGCCTTCTTCATGTTCTGATGCCAAGAAATCTTCTCGTCGGATTAAGTATATATATTAGTTATGATTAGATATGATTAGATAGGATTAGATTCTTATTATGGTTATTGGTCAATAGAAAAGAAGTCCATGTTAAAATAGAATTCCTTAAGAGATAACCTTGATGGGAGGAACTCTCCTAATAACTTATCCTAGACCCTTTGCTCTCGCCTATAAATAGACAGGACCTCTAGGGGCTAAGTGTGCATCTGAGTAGCATCTCAGCAATTGAAAAGATAGGAAGAGAGGAGAAGGATCTAGTTCTTCTCCCCTCCGTGTGAAGGCGGTGGCCGCCCTCACGCATAATAGTGGTGCCCGCAGAAGGCGTCTGCGGAAGGGCAGTGGTCGTAGATGGTGATAGTCGCTGCCCTTGTGGACAGAGGGCAGCGACAGCGGTTGCGCCAAGGTGACGGCCAAGCGTGGGCGGGAATCGCGGCAGCCAGGCATAGGTAGTGGCGGTGGTCGCACGCTGGCAACAGCCACGCGTGGGCAGGAACCGCTACAGCAGTAACTCGTGGGCAGAGGCAGCCCCCGCGGCGGCAATGACAGCGCGCGGGCAGGTTCCGCCGCAACGGCCGCGTGCTGGCAACAGTCGCGGCCAGCCGTGCACGTCGTCCGACGGCACTGCCGCAGCGGCCATGCGCGAGCAACGGTAGCGCCGCATGTAGCGTCGCAATGACCACATGCGAGCAGCGGCAGTGCCGCATGCAGCGTCGCAGCGGTTGCGCGCGAGCAGGGGTAACGCCGCAGTGGTAGCGCTGCACGCACAAGCGGCGCGGCAGATTAGGGTTTTGGCATAATTACGATTTTGACCTCGAGGCTAGGGTTTTACAAAATTATAGTTCTGCCCTTTATAAATTTCGTAATTTCAGTTTATATTCTGTCAACATATTTATAATTTTACCCTCGGATCTAATTTCTGCCAAATTATAGTTCTGTCATTCATAAATTACATATTTTTGATTTATATCCTATAAAGTATTTACAATTTTATCATTATGAAATTGAGAAATTTAGTTTATATTCTCAATTATAAAATTGATAAATATGATTTATTATAATTATGATTGAATTTAATCATGATTATATTTTGATTATTTGATTAGATTTAATTTTTGATTAAAAAATATAAATTATGGTTTACTTTATAATTTTCTCATATGAATTATTGATTATACATGTGGTAAATAAAATCTAATTATTGTTCTTGGATATTTATTTAGTTATTCACATGTATATATTTAAATTTATGAAATAATGTTTACCTTTCACATGAAGACATGATTTATGTGTTATCATGATTATCATATGAGTTTTCTTTTGCTGATTAATATTCAATAATTATTATGATTATTATTCTATTATTAAACTATTTAGCATTAATGTTCAATAATTATTATGGTTATTATTTTATTATTGAACTACTTAGCATTAATGTTCAATAATTATTATGATTGTTATTCTATTATTGAACTGCTTAAAGAAATTTGATGAATATTATTTATAATTCATCTTCTTAAGTTTTATGTGACTTGCCAAAGTGGTGTTGGATGATAAATTTTTGTGATATGAATTACAATAAAGGTATTACCATTTATAGGATATTTTAGATTATATTTTATATTTTTGTATTAGTCCTACAGCCACTAAAGTGACATGGACCGATAATTCATAAAATACATTATGAAATTAGTCCTAAATGATATTAAATAAAAATAATATTTACAATGGTAGTATGAATCAGGATAAAGAAATTTAGTGAATATTATTTGTAATTTATCTTCCTAAGTTTTATATGACCGGTAGCTATCAAAGTAGCATGGGATGATAGGCTTATGGGATATGAATTACAATAAAGTTCATGTCATTCATGGGATATTTTAGATTGTATTTTATCTTTTTGTATTGGTCTTGCAGCCACCAAAGTGACCTGGACCAATAATCTATAAAATATATTATGGAATTCATCCTAAATGATATTAAATAAAATAATATTCACGATGGCACATATAATTATGAGATTTAGATAATCTCAAAGGAGAATCTATTTCAAATAATTATATGATAAGGTAGAATGATACTGTTTTGGATATTCTTATAGTTTAGGGTTGTATACCCAAAGGTAACAATACTATTCCACAAGGATGGTATCAATCCTCCATGAGTGATCTTGAGTGAACACTGTATATGTTAATATTTCACCCAAAGGTAAAATATAGATGATATCAATAGTTCATCATATTTTGGAAACTCAAAGTATTAATGTTATATTATTATAGTGGTACTTCCTTTATTGTATTTCTGTAAATATCCCTATACTTTTTGAAATAAATGACTTGAGCATATACAAGTTGTATTTAGTGAGTGAGACCTTGATCAAATTAATTGAATAGAACATAATATTAATTACTGAAAGTTTTATGAAATAAATAATTGAGATGACTGATTAAGAAAGGTATGCATGACTCAATTTTATGATTCTTAGACTTCAGTACAGTTTACAACTAACGCATGAGAATATTTAAGGATCAATTTAAATTTTCTAATAAGCCATTAGTTGACATTTTAAAATGATAATATTTGAAGAATTCAAGATTATATCCTCAAAATAAATGATAAAGTTGTAAGCTCAAGACTCATAATATTTTGAGTACTACTTAAGGAGTAGGTAACACTAAAATAATGATGAAGCGTAAGTCCACTTGAGTTTATAATTACTATATAAACTCATAAAAGGATATCTTCACAATAAAATGTTACTTTTGTAGTAAATAAAGTTATGTGAAAAAGAAATATACTATAAGATTTTATTTGAAATGAAAAATATATAAATATAACCTTTATATGGTTCAAATCAAATATTACAGATATTATTGATGGATTAATTTGATGCTTGTTACCAATAATAGATATTCATTAAAATAAAAAGAAAAATGAAGAGGTATAAAACTAAAAGAGAATGAGATATTTATCATTATAGGGAATCATCTTAAAGTGAAAGCGATATTAGTTTGTATTTATCGCTTATATCTAAAGATGATTCAATTTGATAAATCTTGAGAATCCATGTTGTGTTCTTATAATTATGGGAATTTGAGTTCTTTATCTATAATTGTTATAATAATATTTCCCTTTTGGTGGTTGTAAGCTTACTATGATTCAATAAAATTAACCTTTGAATTCTGTATAATAGTTTATACAGAACTAATATGAATCATAAGTTTACAATGATCCTACAATTAAATATTGAAGTGAAATGTAGTTTTACAAACTCCTTGAGGTTATGTTTATCATTATATGCTTTTGTCTCATTAAAGAAAGACATTTTATCACCATATAAATAATCTGTTAAGATATGATTATATACATCTAATTAATATAAAGTCCATGACCATTTAAAGTGTGTATAAATGAAGTTGATAGACAATTAGATAGAAAAGTCAATATCATCATATCTGATGAGGGGTATTTATGATGAATCCAATTATAATTCTTTTGCTAGATTCTTAGAAAAATAAGGTGTATGATTTACCAGATGTGTTACAACAGAATATGATTGTTGAAAGATATCATCGTACCTTATAGATATGGTTAAGAGCAATGATAAGTTATTCTTTTGTACCCAAATCAATGTGAGAAGAAGTTCCAATGACAACTATGTATATCTTGAATGGTGTTCCTAGTAAGTAAATTACATGACTTCTTTTAAGCTATAAAATGATAGGAAACCTAAGTTAAGATATTTACATGTTTAAAATTATCCTATGGAGATAAGGATTTTCAACTCACATAAAAGAAAATTAGATTTAATAATTATTTCTAAATATTTTATTATCTATTCAAAAAAGTTTAAAGGGGTACATATTTTATTACTCTAATCATAGTATAAGGACAATTAAATCCAGTAACATAAAATTCCTATAAAATAGCAAATCAGTGGGAGTGAAAATCTCGAAAGTTAATTTTGATATAAAGGAGATACAAGTTAATACTCCTTTATTATTCGAGAGATTGTTGTTACTCAAATCATTAAATGATTTGATAAAAGTGAATAATAAAATAACATTACTAAACTCTCGTATTATATTGATATCATTATTAATGGTCTTGTAGAACAACCATAATTAATAACTTTGAGAATATCTCAAAGGAGAAGGAATCATATCATTTATGGTTATTATGTTGTATATCTACAAGAATTATATTATGATATAGGAATTAGAATGGATCCTTTATTGTTGTCATACGCCATGAAAAATAATGATTCTAAAAAGTAATATGATGCAATAAAAGAAGAGTTAAAATTAATAACCAGAATGGTATCTAATAAATTTATCGAATTGTCCAATAATAATAAAAGAGTCTATTATATAAATGTGACTCAAAGGACAATGTCGAACGACGTAATGGTTAGACTTGTGATTAAAAGTTTTACTCATAAAGAATATATCGATCATAATAAGATTTTTAATGAACTCGTTAAGAATCATCATGACATTAGTGATTTATTATGAGTTTGAGTTATATCATAATGATATAAAAATATTTTTAAAAAATTTAGTTTTATATGGGTTATTTTAAATGATTTACAAAGAAAATAAAAGAAATATAAAGTTTGGTATGCAAATTCAGGAATACATTTATGACCTTAAACAAGCTTCAAGATAATCATATATAAAGGTTCTTAATATCATTATTTTAGATTTAAGGTAAATACTATTAATCAGTTTTTATATCAGTAGAAGCAAGTTTATTATATTGGTCTTATATATATATAATATTTTACCTTACCAATAATGATCTTGATTTATTATACTAAATCAAGAAATTTGTCACTAAGAATTTTAAGATGGTTGATATGAATGAGACATATTATATTATTAACATTGAGTAATTCAAGGATAGACCTCAATGATTATAAAGATTGTCTTAGAAATGATATATCAATCGAGCCTTGAAAATATTTTAATATACAGCTTTGTTAAGTTAATCATAAAAGTAAAGTTTTAGTCAATAGTAAATATTTTAAAATGACTTGAAAAGAATTAAATAAGATATTCTTTGTATATGCGCAGTTGAAAGTCTATGCTCAAGCTTATGTTAGTAAAGATATAAGTTTTTATAGTTAAAATATTGGGTATATATGGGAGTTACCCAGAAGTAAAAATATTAAAGGACTACAAAGATAGTATTAGGATATCCGGAAGGGACAAAGGATTATATGCTCATATGTATGAAATTATATCAGCTTGAAATAATGGTATTTTTCATATGCTGATTATATAAATTACATTGATAATAGGAAGTCCACCTTACGGTTAATAGCTGTGTCAATTAGAGGGACAATTTATTATTATTAATAATAGAAGTTGATTTTGTGGCATACTTTGAGGCCACTAATCAAATTTTTAACTGTAAAATTTTTATCTCAAGACTTGGTGTAGTTAGACTCAATTACCAAGTCGTTGAAGATATTTTATGACATTGCAGTAGTTTTCTTCTCTAAGAATGACAAGTGCTATTGCACTTATATGCATTATGGTATAAAGTACTTAATGGTTAGAGAAGATGAGTTCAGAAATATCTAATGTCAATTAATTACTTGAGTTCCACTATATTGATTGCTGATTTATTCACTTAGGATTTACAGTCTAAAGTATTTTGAAAGAACATATTCTTATGATTGGGTTTGTGAGCAACCCATAAAGGATATGATGATGCATGTTTGAATGGATACTATAATTGACATTTTTACTTACATATTTAAAGTTATTTATTTCTGCTATCCTGTTCACAATTATGTATGTACATATTATGGTTGAATGTGATGATAGGATTGTCTTGACAAGACAAATTATATGGGTCATTTTGGACTGCATTAGGAAAGGCTAACAGTATTATGGTACATAGAAGGAAATATGACACTAATGGCATACAACCGCTATGACTCATATTGTTAGTGAGACTTAATGTATTATTATTATTATTATTGGACTTATTAGTCTATTTTCTAAAATTCATGCGTATGTATATAGTTTTTCTAAAATTTCATAATCTAATTTAGTCAAATTATTTTTTAAATAAATTTTATTTATTTAATTTTGATTTTAAATCTTTTTGTATCTTACTAATTAATGAGAGAATGTTAGATTATGTGACCCTATTTAATTAAGTAAGATATATTATAGATATGATTGGAGTCTAATTATGGTTATTGGCTAATAGAAAAGAAGTCCATATTAAAGTAGAATTCCTTAGGAGATAACCTTGATGGGATGAACTCTCCTAATAACTTATCCTAAACTCTATGCTCTCGCCTATAAATAGACAAGACCTCTAGGGGCTAAGTGAGCATCTGAGCAGCATCTCAGCAATTGAGAGATTAAGGTTTTTCTCTCAATCTCCCTTTCCCCTAATCCCCAAATCCATCAATCTAGGTGGTCCTGTGAAAAGATAGGAAGAGAGGAGAAGGATCTAGTTCTCCTTACATATTGATATTTTAGATCCAAAGATGAAGCGCTTATAGATCAGATAAGGTTTATTCTTTTGAACAACAAGAAAGGTATGGATCGTAATATTGTTAAATCCAATTTATTTGATTTCAATTTTGGCATAAAATTTTTTTCGCATTACAGATAGCATGATTACAGATTTTATGCTAACATTGGCAGCATGGGAGAGGATGAGGAATGGCTCTTGTCTCCTCTTAATGCACTAACCTACCCTTACCCATTTACGATCGTAGCATCACACTTGTGTCCTCTGCTAGCATCATCATATTCATCTCTGCTCTATGTAGAGCGGTAACCTGATTAGTGGCATGTCATGTATGACGCCCTCTAGCACCAAGTTCCATTCATAGTGCATCACAAATTTTTTGGTAGTGGTATGGCCGAGGACAATAAGGAGCCTAGTGAGGGATCACAAGATCTAAGGCTTTGGGTCCTCTCCTAGAAGCCCTTGGGCAAGAAGCAACAGGGATCATCAATTTCACTATTGAAGCCAAATAATGTTGTGTTGGCATCATGCTCATGGGGTTGTTTCATCAACCATAAGAATTATTGTGAGCTCACTTCCAAGCTTATGGTTAGCTCGTATACTAGCACCTAGGTGATTGCTCCGACGGAGGTAGTAGAGGGGCCTCGTGAATGGACATGGATTAGTCCTAATATATATTATTTGATATTTTTTTTCAATCCATATCAATGTAAAACTAATCATGATATCCACCTCTCACACATGAATATTTTTCTATAATTTTAAAATAATCTCATGTTAATTAAATAGTATGACTTTAAATATTGTATTGAGTCACTATTCTCACACATGAATAATGAGAATTTTGTATTGGTCTTATATAAAGTGATAATAATTAAAAGAATAACTTCTAAGCATTCATTTTTTAAAATTGATCTAAGGGATTTTGAGCTTGGATCACAATAATTATTATTTCACTATAATATTAATTATTAGATTATATGATTTTATTTAATGAGGTAAGATATATTATATATCTGATTATATTTTGGATATTATTATCGATCAATAGAAAAGAAATACAATTATGATATAATTTCTTAATAGAAAATCTCCTAATTACTTATCTTAGATGATCTACATGTAGTATCTTTTAGGAAATCAATACATGACAATAATTATAAATTTTTTGTAATCTTTCTTTAGTCCCTATTTCGTCATAGGAAGAGAGGTAAAGAGAAATCTAATTTTCTTTACAGATCAATATCACTATAATCTTCGGATTAGATGATGGTATGCTTATTGATCATATAACGAATATGCTTACAAATTAAATAATTTTTTTGAATGGTATAGAAATATATTTTATATCTAAACTTCAATTTATGATTATCTAATTTTAATTCTTCACATTAATTTTTTTTACATATGATTATAATTTTTATATTTATATTAATCACTCTTAGTAGACAACGTTAGATCTCATCATATATGACTCAACGAATCTTCTATGCAATGAGAATATAGATATTGAACATGATATTGGTGGGACTTGACAAGGTAAGTTTTAGAATGTTTGATGGAGAAGAAGAGACAATTACTACTGTTCGGTAATTAGACTGACGAGTGACCGCAACTCCTCGAGAAAGATGTTGATTTCCTCATGGTATCTCTCTCTCTTTCTCTCTCTCTCTCTCTCACATTGTTGCTAGTTCTGCATCTACCGGGTTGGTGGAGTCGTTTGATCCCTACCAAACACCTTGTGATCATTTCTTATTTCTTTAATATATATATATATATGTTTTTAATAAAAATAAGAAAAATCATAGGTTCACCAACTGGTCAATTACTTCCTCACACCTAATCTAGAGGGAGAAGAAAGATGGGGAGAGAGGACTCTCGACGCACCACTGTCTGTGTCGTACGATAGCTCACGTGAGAAGCGCACAGAAGTCGTCCGCCATGTCCTCTCGTCTCCCACTCTGATCACCTCTCAGAGTAAAAGAAGAAAGAAACAAGGATGGGCTCAGCATGCCAGCATCCTCGAAAGTCAAAGTCCTACTGCTCCCAGAAATGATTCGTGCAAGTAAGCTTCGATCATCCGAATCCAAACGTCAGGGGACGGCATCTAATTGGAGGACACAGAAGACCAGGGATGGGTATGTGGGAGAAAGTCCTCACTGCCGGGGAAGGTAAGGCACGGCCATTATTGCCACCTTTGCGTTCAGTGTAGCTGCCTAAGAAGAGGAGGAAGGCCCCAATGGGTCCAATGGGCGCTCTGACCAAGGATTTGGTGACGGTAGGGTTCCCTTCCATGCATGGTTGGGTGGGCAGGTTACATGTCCTCATGCGCCTCCTCTCTTTGTTTTGTTGGAGAAGGTGGAGTCTCTCTCTACATGGAGCCATACATAGTCCTCATTAAATGAGGCCAACTCACTCAGTGTCCAATTAATGGAAGTGGCAGCTCCTCCTTCCTCTGCAAGAAGACTGGGTTTCACACGTTGAATACTTAGCCATTAGCTAATTCCTTTAAGCTTAGTTTTAGGATGTCCATGAACAGTAACATACATTACATGAGTTAGAGCCCACCATATGTAATTATTTTGATTTAGCCCTGTGGGTGATTTATAGATATTTTACAAAGGTAATAATACATCAATCATATGATTATGAATTATATTGGAGTGTTCTATTATTAATTTTAACTTAAGCTTTTTGGATTAATAGTTCCGATCCAACAAAATTAATAGACCAATTATCTTATCAAATTTTATATTTATTTATTTATTGATAAAAAGAATTATACTTCAATAATCATATTAGCGACACTAAATGATTCAAAAACTCATAAAATAGGTTATAAGTGTGGATATCATTGATAGAGTATGGTTAACATACATAAAATTAGATACTAATATAATCTAAAAGTTTAAATTATTAATTTTTGGATGAAAGCTGATGCATATATTCTTCCATCTTTATTCTTATATATTTTTACATGAAATAAAAATATTTTCTTCATATATATTTATATGATCACTAATAATACACCGATTCTAATCAACCAAGTCTGTATTCCATAATCTAAAAATATTCCTCTTATCATTCTCTTATTCTCACATTTTGAATCTTTGGTTAATAATTAAGATTTTTTGTTCGAATAAATCATATCCAACAAGCGATCCAACCCCTCAAATCTTTGGACAATATTAGTTTTTAATTTCCCACACAAATCATTTCATGTACCCTACGAGAATCTAAAAATGATCATCAATCCCTTATCAATTTCTTCCATGAATGAAATAAATATAATATTGGAATATGAGGAATTTGCTAATTTACGCCATCAACCCTCGCGCGGTATAATCAAACCAATCCCCACAACATTAAAGACCCGACGTGGGGCCCGCCTGCTTCCTGCCCAAGCTGGCCGAAGAGTGTGACCTGGTGTTATACCTATCACGACCATGTCACCACCACCCTGCTGTGGAGCCGGTGACGTACTTATGGTGACTGTGTCCCCAGAGAGAGAGAGAGAGAGAGAGAGATATATATATATATATATATATATATATATATATATATATTCTTTTCTGTGTCAGCTTTTGTTTTTGTTCCATAGATTTCTTGCTGCTATAAATTCCTCTCTCGAGTTCGGCGGGGGAAGACAGAGGTCATAATTTGCCAGCGAGGAGGGTGAGGGCTCGAAGCTTGGTTTGAAAGGCAGAGAGTGAGAGAGAGAGAGAGGTGGTGGCGTTGTTTTCCTCTATTTCTTCGACTTGAGGTGCCATTTGAGGCTTCCGAGCTCAGACGAGGGAAAGGTGAGGCCTTTAGTGGGTTTTGGCGGTGTTTGAGTCGCCTAGAGTTTGGGGGAGGAAAGTTGATGCGCTGGGGATAATGGCGACCTCGTCTTCTCTGGCCGGGGAGAAGACGCGCTGGTGGCTGAGCAACAGGAAGGTAAAGACCTCATGGTGTTGGCCGTGTTCTCCTTTCAAGCGTCTTCTCTGTTCGATTTCCTTCGACGAGGGGCAATGCATTTATTGCTCTGTTTTGCATTGGTTTCGCTTCCCTGCTGGTCTTTGTCCATGTTTCCATCTCTGATGTAAGTTTCT